>NC_081344.1:30891476-30944159 GCF_029784015.1 Lycium ferocissimum
ATGGAAAATTATTTATATACATAGAAAGGATCAATTTGAAATAATTATTATTTAATTAATTAATTAGCCTAATTAAAACATTTATGGGTAATTATGCATATTTTTTGAAAAATAATGCAAATTATATAAAAATGAGAAGTTTAAAGGGTTAAATGATTAACTACTTAGATTATTTAAATCACTCAAACCTCATGGATTTAAAAGGGAAATAGAATATTTGCAAAATTTTGAATTCTTGATAATTTTAAGTAAATGGAAACTCTCTCTCTCTCTCTCTCTCTCTCTCTCTCTCTCTCTCTCTTTCTCTCTCTCTCTCTGTTAACAAAATCTCATAAAATATCATGAAGGTACTCATTAATTTCTTAATAAATTTATGATGGATGAAAATTCCTTTTATTAATTTAAGGGAATGAAATATTGATTTTGACAATTTATAAAAAATCATTTGATTCTTTCAGGATGCCCAACTTATTTTATTTATTATCCGGGGAATCTGAGTGATTAAAATAATTTACGGGAGGTCAAAAATTAGGTATCAACACCCACTAATCAATTCCCAAAACAACTCAATATTAAGCTAAAATTGTATTTCAAGAGAAACCTCCAATTTTGGGTATGAACCCTAATTCTCAAATTCACAAATAGGTTACTAATAATGGAGTAATCATGTTTATGAAGCTATTACCCATCAATTCCATACTAGTATAAGCTTATTCCATCAACAATTCAAGGTTTGATAACCAAAAGTTCATTTAAGAAAGAGACCCGAAGAACCTTCTTTAATCCTTATGTTATAAGAAGATTCTAGCATGAAAAAGGGAGTTTCTGAGGTGGATTATGAATCATAAATGAAGAATAGGGTTAGATGAACTTACCCCAATGAAGAATTGCCTTAGAATCTCTTGTTTTGCTCCCAAAGTAGCTCTAGAACCGAGAGTAATGAATGAGGAGTGATAGGGTTTGAAAAAAGATTTAAGTCATTTAAGTTCCCGTTGACTGCTATAGCGGTCTATAGTTCGCTACGGCAGAACCGCTGCAGCGATGACATGGCCTCCCCAGCGGTCACTCACAATCTCGTTGAACCGCTACAACGGTAGGGCCATCGCTTTTGCGATACCGCTGCCGCTGTCCTTGTGCCGCCATAGTGGTATACCAGACACCAGAATATTATTCAATCCCACAAGTCTCAACCCGAAATTCGACTCCCACCCGAGGCCCCACAGATACAACAGGAGCATGCAAACAGACATAAAAATGCTCTACGAACTCACCCGTGGCTTCGAATTTCCCGATGGGGGTCTCGTTGACCAAGTCAACCCCAATACTCCAAACCAACTTTCCAACCCAAGTCCCAAAACATGCCCTAATGCATTGGGAACCGAACCGAACATACCGGCGGGTCAGAAATGACCATCCGGACCTCTTGGAATAGGCAAATTTTCAAAAAAGATCCGTTTACCTAAAAGTCAACTTTAGGTCAAATATCTTTCGCTTAAAGGCTTATTATCACAAAGACCCATTCATCCGATGACCTCGAAAATCATACCACCTGTCCTCGCAAGTCTAATATAAGCTAAAGAAGCTAGGAAAATGGGCACCAGGTCAAGAGTACCATACCGGCCAAACGGGTCGTTACATTAGATACCAATTAAACAATCGCTCGTCCTCAACCGACAAGGAATGGAACGGGGAAAAGTACCTGAATCCGCGAACAACTGGGAATATATCTCGCGCATATCATACTCGGTCTCCCAAGTAGCCTCCTCAACAGGACGATGTTTCCATTGAACCTTCACAGAAGCAACCTCCTTGGACCTCAACTTCCGAACATGCCTATCTAAGATCGCTATCGGCTCCTCTTCATAGGTTAGATTCTCATCGATCAACACTGAATCCCAACGTACAATGTAAGAACCATCAAAATGGTATTTCTTCAACATAGACACATAAAAGACCAGATGAACACCGGACAGGCCTGATGGCAAGGCCAACTTATAAGCAACATCTCTAACTCTATGGAGGATCTCAAATGGGCCAAGATACCTCGGACTCAACTTTCCCCTCTTGCCAAATCGCAGGACACTCTGCATGGGTGATATCTTCAGAAGCACTTGCTCGCCCACCCCCACCTTCAGTAGCTCACCCTTAGAACTCTACGAATGTCGCCTCGGTATCAGTCGCGAGGTGTAGAAGTCTCCCCAATAATGAACTCTGAACTCATAAAAAGAGTATAATAAGGTATCATCAGTACAAAACACGGTACTGAACACATGCAAATAAGGAGTGGAAAGATAATCATGTTCACAGACAGATACAATTCAACAAGTCCCAAATAGTGTAACAATTATCAAACAATGTCTCAGATATTTCGCAAATCCAAACATAGCAAATTAATCACCCAATAACTCAAGTATCACCGAAGATCAATATCAATCCAAGGACAATAAGAACATATACTATGAATACATATAGAATGCAATGCAATGATACACACATGCTCCGGGGGGAGGGGGGACGATGTCCACCTCTCGACAGTCATGACCCATGGGGAACCGCTAAGTCTATGTACCGTCATTCCGTATCACACAACCTAGAATGACTGTTGCTAACCACTCCGTATCACACATCATAGAGATGGCTACGCAAATATAGCAATGTTGCATGAATCATACTTACCTCCGTCATCACCATTTCCCAATATCAAGATCAATACAAATATATCATGGATATAAGAAAGTATGTTATGCAATGAGAATATCATAAATAACACATGGATTCCAATCAATTCATATGAGGACATCCATTATAGTACAAGTATCAAATGAATCCGTTTCTTCCAACCAATCTTCCATAATACATAGCAATCACCAATTCATATAAGAAAAGCCAAGCATAAACCTAGGATTCTACAGGCCACGGGCCCGAAAATACAAGTCACACAATAGTACCAACCTAAGAATTCTATCCCAAACTTCATACCCGAAGGTTCACATGATGTCTCCAACAATTCCCTAGTACTACATACGAGTCGCTAACCGAAGTCTAGCCAAAAAGGTAAGCCATAACCTACCTGAAGTACCGAACATGAATCCCAAACAAATCACGGGAGCGCCTTGACCTTCCTCAATGCCTCCAAATACTCAGGGTCTATTTATAATGCAATCTAGATTAGAGATCATGAAGAACAGTACCCATATTGCTAGGCTTCTAATTTGGTCAACTTAAGCCTATGGGATTTGGGAAAACGGGCCTATAAGGGCAAAACGGAAAATTCAAAAGTGAAACATGCAATTCTAGTCTAAGTGATCAAAATCCCTTAATCAATTCCTAAAAAAAACTCAATATTAAGCTAAAATCATACTTAAAGAGAAACTCCCAATTTTGGGTATGAACCCTAATTCTCAAATTCACAAGGTTACTAATAATGAAGGAATCATGTTTATAAAGCTATTACGCATCAATTCCATACTAGTATAAGCTTATTCCATCAACAATTCAAGGTTTGATAACACAAAGTTCATTTAAAAAAGAAACCCCAAGGACCCTCTTTAATCCTTATGTTATAGGAAGATTCTATCATGAAATAGGGAGTTTCTAAGGTGGATTATGAATCATAAATGAAGAATAGGGTTAGATGCACCTACCCCAATGAAGAATTTCCTTGAATCTCTTGTTTTGCTCCCAAAGTAGTTCTAGAACCAAGAGTGATGAATGAGGAGTGATGGGGATTTGAAAAAGGATTTAAGTCATTTAAGTTCCCGTCGACAGCTACAGTAGTCTGCAGTCCGCTATGGCGGAACCGTTGTAGCGGTGACATAATCGCTGCGGCGATCACTCACAATCTCGCTGAACTGCTATAGCAACAGGGCCATCGCCTCGGCGATACTGCTACCGCTGTCCTGGTGCCACCGTGGAGGTAAACCAGACACCAGAAGATTACTCAATCCCACAAGTCTCAACCCGAAATTCAAATATCACCCGAGGCCTCACAGATATAACACAAACATGCAACCACACATAAAAACGCGCTACGAACTCATCCGTGGCCTCAGATTTCCCGATGGGGTTCTCGTTGACAAAGTCAACCCCAATACCCTAACCTACTTTCCAACCCAAGTCTCAAAATGCACCCTAATGCATTGGGAATCGAACCGAACAAACCCGCGGGTCAGAAACGACCATCCGGACCTCTCAAAATTGATGGATTTTTGAAAAAGGTCCGTTTGCCTAAAGGTCAACTTTAAGTCAAACATCTTTCGCTTAAAGGCTTATTATCACAAAGACCCATCTAATATTCATCCGATGACCTCGAAAATCGTACCACCGTCCCCGCAAGTCTAATATAAGCTAAAGAATCTTAGAAAAAGGGTAACAAGGTCAAGAGTACTGTAACGGCTAAATGGGTCGTTACATCTAGCCCAACAGGTTTTAGATAGAAGAGACGGCCTACGATGAACTCCCATGCAAAACAAAAAGGGGATAAATGGAAAATACAGTTAGAGGGTATCTATTACTTGTTACTAGACTAATAAGGACTTAAGTAAGAAAATGTATATAACTCACATATACAAGTATATGAAGGGCATATCTATCATGACTTAACAGGAAAATAAAAGGGATAGAGGCCCAAAACAACTAAGGGAACTCTGAAAGGCCCAAGGCTAAATAACACGCAAAGTGGCAAGGCCTAATATTAATAACCATGCAAGGGTCAAAAGGGGACATGCCCACTTTTATGTCAAAGCAGTAAAGGGAACAAAGACAGGCCCAAAACATTATTTACAAGGCATACAAAGGTAAAGTTATGAATCCCTCTTAGTGATATGCGAAATATACCCTCCCATATACACCTCTAGATGTATATGAACCCTATATATTTCACATGTCTTATCTAGATGTCTGCTGAAAGGGAAAATATTCACATAGCCATATCCATATACATTTTAAGCTTATCATTTTTTTAAGAGGCATGTGCACATGGAGACCTAAACCAGTTTAATAACATGTGATCCTTACAACAAATTAGAGAGATGATAAATGCAGTAGGTGATTTCACCTTAAGATAAGGATTCATTAACACAATCAACTTATTACAAGTCACAAGCCTCTTAGAGGAAAGGGGCAGGCTAGGGGAACATGAGAACAACTTCCATAACCATGTCTGCATACACTCCAACTATTCACATTCAAAGGGTGGTATGAGTACAAAGACATTATCTGATCTACTACACAAGATTACATAAAAAAGGTGCACAACAAGATAAGACATAAGCAAATAAGGGGATAGAGATATGGGACTGCTTGGTGCATCTATGGCAAACACACATACTTCAACTTATTATTTTTGGGAGTAGTATGCATGCAAAGAGACACAAAGCCCAGATTTGACAACATATATGACCATCATAATATCTTAGAGGTGTAGTAAACAGTAGGCAGTTTCATACGAAGGCATGGTTCTTACATGCATAGTTACTTCAAGAGCACAGTTGAGATAAAGTCAATCCAGGTCCTTTAGAGGAGAGGGGGAAAGGTTGATACTCCTTAAGTTACAAGTTCAAACACAACAGGTTAACATGTGAGGTTTTAGAAGGTGAATCAATAATTTCCTGAAGTCCTCTTCTTTTATACTGTCTTTCAAAAGGTTAAGACAGGCCACAGGTCATTCAAATAGGCAAAAATATAGCTTAAATTAGGTGAAAGCTTGTCCTTTTACCCTTTATCAGTCCTTAATTTCTCCATCAATCTCATAGACAAAATCATGTGCAACTTCTACTTTTAAAAAGGGCAAAGGGGAGAGGATTACACAGTAACATAATGCCATATCATTTAAACAAAACCAGTATTTTAACTTTCCAGGCAGGTTTGTTCATTTAGACTAATACTTTAGGCCAAAGCACATATTTACATGTATAAGATAGTAGACCGGGATATAGAAAAATGAGGAAAGCTATCAACTCTAAGAAATGCATATGTTTAACATAGAACTACATATTTTCACCTATAGTATTCACACTAACACTTGACATGCTCATTTTCTTCATTTTTTGCAGGGAAGAGAACAAATTACAGGGATTTAACTAGTCACAATTCCAATATTAGCTCCCCATTTATGCAGATAAGCCATTTAGACATATTTCTACATTATCATAATGGGATTCAAATTATCACATGGGCTTCAACAACCAAGACTCAAAACTGAACACTCTAAGGATAATATCCCTATATGCATTATCTAAACCTCAAGGATAGGATACAACCATCAAGAAGGCCATAATGAACTTACTGCTAAACAAGTGACCAACTAAATCAAACAAAGGACAATCACACTTATATGAATGCTGATTTGGCAGTAAAGGAATGGCATTTCATGTGCAGATGGTTAATCTAATTCTAATCTATCATTTTAATATGTATAAATGGCTAAACTAAGCATAATTTTTAAACAAGGCACTATTACTTAATAACTAAACAGGGAATTTCTAGTTAACATGCTTAACAAACTGATCATACTTCATCATTGACTAACTTAATGAGCGCATAACAATCATTTCATCAATATATAAATACTAATAACGTTATACTAATCTTAGATAAATCAGACTCTAATAACAGGCTAAACTAGCAACTTAATCTAACCTAATCATACACAACCACATATAGTTATATCAAAAACTGTAAAAATTAAACTAAAAGGTGGAATTATTACATTTCTTAGGTGCAAACTTGGTCGAGACTGGAGTCGGAGAATCCTTTGCTCCTCACCTCGAAGCTGAGCCACAAAAATCGAAGAGATTAAAATTTTTTAAACTAGAAAAATTTGTAAGTTAAAGGTTCCAGCAAAATTGCTTGATCCCTAGGTATAGTAATTATTTGTTTTTGATTTTTTTGGACTTGTAAGGTGTCTGTTGAAGTGAGATATGGCATTCTTTATATAGAACCCGAAATCTTTGAAACCCTAGACTCGAAATCGCTATGGGACAAAGTGAAGATTGTAGGGAATTCATCTTGAATCCCGCCTAAACTTCAAAACTACAACAATCAATCAAATTCGAGTATTCAAATCCATATACAAACAAAATCCATTAAAATTTCAGTCCAAATAATTGTAAAACGCCAACAAAAATAAAGTAGTGGAGGGTTATAGCTCGTTTGGGTTGAGACTCGGTGGAAATAGGTATGGAGCAATTAATGCTTGCTCGAATCGGTCATGCAAGCTCTGGAGAAGCATAGTAAAACTCTAAATTTACCCAAATATGAAAATGATGACAATGGGAGAGAAAAGGGGAGTGCCATGACAGTAGGGTTTCCTTGAGGAAACCCTTATCTCTTTCAAAATAAACGTAAGGGGTCGTTTGGTATATCTGAGGCGTGTATTTGTTTGGGGGTTTTGAGGGACTAGGCCGGGTCAGTCCCTTATTGGGCTGGACTTGGTCCTAATTTAAAGGAAAAGGGAAAAGGGCCCTATATTCACATATATGTATGATATACGGGCATATATGCATGATATACAGACATATATGTGTATATATATTGTATACATATGTATATATGAAGGGCAATATGTGCCAATCTATGTTTGAGACTTATACTCATTGCCTTGATTAATTTATTGTGGTTGAATGAATGATTTGGGAAAAGGGTTCGCCTACCGAGGTGAGAAATGGTAGATGCCTGCACGATTTTCCTAGTTAGGGTGTGAAAAGTTGGTATTAGCCTTAGGTTATCTGGTATACAAGTAAAAAAACATGTCTAGTAGCGTCTTGCAGATCGGTACGATGAGCTCCGTACTTATCTGCAAGAGGCTATAGGACATTTAGGAAATTTCACCTTCTTTCATTCCTTTGTACTACTTTATTCAAATTGGTATCTGACTTTGTCTAATTGGTATTTGATTCACTTCGATTCTCTCATAGATGGTGAGAACACGAGCTACCATTGCGAGGGAAGAAGGTCCGGTATTTGTTGGGGCGAGCATCGGGAATGAGTGCAAGCTAGAGGTATAGAGGCTGAGAGCTGCACCGAGGATGGGGGTTGGGACCTTTGTGGATGGACAGAGGTGAGCACCAATCAGAGCGCGGCCGAGAGAGCAAAAAAGTGAGAGGCCAGACCTGACTCACCTCGATGTTATATCTGATTAGGAATTCCAGGATATCTTGGCCCGTGTACTTCTTCATCTTGACGGCCTGCATGCCGTAGGAGGTGCCATTACTCCAGGTGGTTCCCAAACTCGAGTGGAGCTACGGACTCCCAAGCAGGGCCAAACTATAGGGATGCATCCTGCTACTGCTATGGCCTCGTGTCTAGGTGGTATTTCAGTCCCTGAGAGTGCTCCCAGACCCGTGGTAGTCCAGCTTTTGACCGTTGAGGATCAGAAGCTTGTTAGGAAGTTTTTGAAGATGGAGCGGCCTAAGTTCTTTGGCTTGCGTAGTGAGGACGCTTATGAGTTCATTATGGAGATGCATGAGAGGCTCTATAAGATGTGCATTGTGGAGTCTCATGGGATTGGTTATGTGTCATTTCAATTTCGCAGTGACACGAAGACTTGGTGGAGGAATTTTATTGAGAGCAAACCCATGGGTGCACCTCCACTTACTTGGACCCAGTTCCACCTGAATTTCTTGGAGAAGTACGTGTTGCGTACTTTAAGAGACGAGCGTAGAGATGAAATCCTTCATTTGCAACAGCAAGGTATGACCATGTCAGAGTATGTGGCCAAATTTCTATTTTTGGCTAGATATGCTGCTCAGTTGATTCCCACGGAGGAGGAGAGGATTTGTAGGTTTGTGGGTGGACTTGTGTATTCACTCCATGTTGCTTGTCTCTAGTTAATGGCCTTAGGATTTTCGTTCTAGGTGATTGTGGATCATCTTTGTGAGTGTTGAGTCTGCCAAGAATCGATCTTTGGAAGAGTCTAGTGAGAAGAGGTCGCATCATTTTAGTGGTTATAGTGGTTCTAGTTACAAAGGTGGGGGACAGTCATCTAGGCCTTATCAGCCCCCAGCCGCCCTATTTAGTCAGCATTATGTCGATTGGTCATACTAGACCTATGATCATGGGTAGATGTATCCCATGGTGGTTCTTACTCTCGTCCAGCTGACCGTGGTGATTCTTCTAGTTCGTCGGCTTCCGTGCATCGGCCTCCAGGCCCTTGAGCTTGCTATGTTTGTGGTGATTCTGGACAATTTAAGAGAGATTGTCCTAGAGCTAGACAGAGTGGATTCTAGCAGGGTTCCCGATGCAAGACTCCGAGGGTTCTGGCACCATCTAGTGGCTGGGCTGGTTCATTAGCCAGAGGCGGTACTCAATCAGCCCGCGGAGGATCTAATCAGTCCCGAGGTGGATACCAGTCAGGTAGAGGCGGTTCTTAGGCCTCCATAGGAGGGGTACAATCGGGCTAGAGTGGCAGTGGTGGTGGTCTTTCATGTTCCTTCTCGGGTAGACCCGAGGCAGAGGTCTCTGATCGATACTGTAATCTCAAGTACTATTTCTGTTCGTTATTGACCTGCTTCGGTCTTGTTTGATTCGGGGTCTACTTTCTCCTATGTATCTGCCTATCATTCTATTAGTCGGGATTTGACTAGTGACCATCTTGATGTGCTTATTCATGTATCTACTCTGGTTGGAGACTCAGTTGCTGTTGATCAAGTCTTTCGGACTTGCTTGGTTACTTTTATGGGGTATGATACTTGGTTAGATTTGATGATATTGGATATGATAGACTTTGACATTATTTTGGGTATGACTTTGTTGTCATCGTACCATGCAATCTTGGACTACAATGCCAAGGCAGTCACATTAGCTATGCCCGGGATTTCTAGATTAGAGTGAAGGGGTACTCCAGGCCCCGCTCCGAAGAAGATCATTTCCTATCTCCGCACGAAGAAGTTAGTTAGCAAGGGGTGTTTGCATTACTTAGCCCATGTTTATGATACTAGCATTGACTCTCCGCCCCTTGAGTCCGTGCCCATTGTATGTGAGTTCGCGGAGGTCTTCCCTTCTGATTTGCCGGGCATGCCACTCGACCGCGACAATGATTTTTATATTGATTTGGATCTAGCCACACACCCCACTTCTATTCCTCCCTGTAGGATGGCACCCGCCAAGTTGAGGGAGCTTAAGGAGCAGCTACATGATCTTTTGAGTAAGGGGTTTATTAGACCAAGTGTCTCCTCTTGGGGCGCTCCTATTTTATTTGTGAAGAGGATGGACGGTACGACGAGGATGTGTATAGATTACTGATGGTTGAACAAGGTCACCATTAACAATAAATATCTCATTTCTCGCATTGATGACTTGTTCGACCAGCTTCAGGTTGCTTCGATATTTTTGAAGATTAATTTAAGTTTCGGCTACCATCACCTGAAGATTCAGGTTGAGGATGTTTCGAAGACGGCCTTTAGGCTCATTATGATCATTACGAGTTCCTCGTGATGCCTTTTGGGGTTACGAATTCCCCAGTTGCTTTTATGACTTTGATGAATGGCATTTTCAAGCCATATCTTGATTCCTTCATTATTGTGTTCATCGATGATATCTTGGTGTATTTGAAGAGTAGGGAGGAGCATGAGCATCATTTGAGGATTGTCCTTAGGTTATCTAAGGAGAAGGAGCTTTATGCCAAGTTTTCGTGGTGTGAGTTCTGGCTTGAGTTTGTGGCATTCTTGGGCCTTGTTGTGTCTAAGGAGGGGATCATGGTTGATCCAAAGAAGATTGAGGCTGTTAGAGATTTGGCGAGGCCCACTACCGTAGACCGAGATTCTTAGCTTCGCTTGTGGAGAGCTTTAGCTATTACCACCGATATGTGAAGGGTAAGGATTTCCATTTGATCTATGTTGTGTTGGGTTCGTCATAATTGGCTCGGAAATAAAACTTTGCTTTGAAGAGCTCGAGATCGATGACAAATCACACATGACATCCCTATTCTTTATCATATAGGGAAAGCTAATGTTGTTGTTGATGCCTTAAGTCACAAGGGAGTGAGTATGAGTAGCTTAGCCTGATTGGTTTCTTCTGATCGTCCGAACTCCGAGGTTCGGACTCAGCAACAGCTTTGTACGTTGATATCTTAGTTTGAACAGTCTTAGCTTATGTTGAGGTGAGGTCATCCCTCTTGGAGCATATTAGGGCCCAATAGTTTAAAGATCCCAGTTGTGTAAGATTCGTGATAAGGTTCTGAGAGGTGAGGCCAAGTAGGCCATTCCTAATAGTGAGGAGATTATGAGGATCAAGGGATGCATATGCATTTCTCGTATTAGTGACTTGATTCGTTTGATTCTGGAGGCCCATTTCTCCACATATTTCATTCATCTGGGTGCTACGAAGATGTATCTTGATTTGAGGCTGCACTACTGGTTGGGGAGGATGAAAAGAGATATTGCAGATTTTGTGGCTAAGTGTGGGAATTGTCAGCAAGTGAAGTATGAGCACCACAAACCTGGTGGGGTGCTTCAGAGGATACCTATTCCCGAGTGAAAGTGGGAGAGGATTTTCATGGATTTTATGGTGGGTCTTCCGAAGACTTTGGGCAAGTTTGACTCAATTTGGGTTATTATTGACCGGTTAACTACGTCCACTCATTTCAATTCAGGTTACTTACACTGTGGAGAAGTTATCCAGGATTTACTTTCGTGATATTGTGCGATTGTACGAGGTCCCTATTTTCACTATTTCAGATCGAGGTCCCCAGTTTACTTCCAATTTCTGGAAGGCTTTTCAAATAGAGTTGGGTACTCAGTTGGGCCTTAGTACAACTTTCATCCCTGATCGATGGTCGGTCCCCGAGAGGACTATTCAAAATGAGGATATTTCAGAGCATGTGACATTAATTTTGGTGGTCATTAGGACCAGATCTTGCCCCTAGCAGAGTTTGCGTACAACAATAGCTACTATTTGAG
Organism: Lycium ferocissimum; assembly: GCF_029784015.1. Classification (NCBI taxonomy): domain Eukaryota; kingdom Viridiplantae; phylum Streptophyta; class Magnoliopsida; order Solanales; family Solanaceae; genus Lycium; species Lycium ferocissimum. The sequence continues at coordinate 30,903,374 of NC_081344.1, forward strand.
TATTGATATGGTGTCGTTCGAGGCTTTGTATGGTAGGAGGTGCTGTTCTCCTATTGGATGGTTTGATGCGTTTGAGGTTTGCCCTGTAGGGAAAATATTTGTTGAGAGAGTCCGTGGATAGGGTGAAGCTTAATCAGGAAAAGCTTCTACCACCTCAGAGTCGACAAAAGATGTATGCGGGCCGGAAGGTTCCGGACCTAGAGTTTGAAGTGAGCAAGCAGGTGCTTCTGAAGATCTCACCCATGAAGGGTGTTATGCGATTTGGAAAAAGGGGCAAGTTGAGCCCAAGGTACCTTAGCCCATTTGAGGTTCTCCATAGAGTTGGAGATGTTGCTTATGAGTTGGCATTGCCACCGGGCCTGTCAGGTGTTCATCCGACTTTCCATGTGTCCCTTAAGTATCATTCGATGGTTCCTATATAGTTCGTTAGGATTATATGTTGCTTGATGAGAATCTATCTTATGAGGAGGAGCCTGTAGCAATTCTGGATAGGTAGGTTAGGAAGCCGAGGTCGAAAGAGATTGCTTCGATCAAAGTTCAATGGAAGCATCGTCCCGTTGAGGAGGCTACTTGGGATACCGAGTCTAATATGCGCGAGAGATATCCCAGTTGTTTGTTGATTCAGGTACTTTTCCCCATTTCTACTCGTTGTTGCTCGAGGACGAGTGATTGTTTAACTGGTATCTGATGTAACGATCCGATTGTTCGTTATAGTGCTAATGACTGTTTTCCCCTGTTGACCTTTCCCTAGGTCATCGGACGGGTTTTAAAGTGACTTTTGGAGGTTTGAGCCTCAAAGTGGAATTCATTTTATCCAAAGTTGACTTTTGTGTAAATGAATCTTTTTTAAAATTCCATCGATTTCAAGAGGTCCGGACAATCATTTATGACTTGGTAGTGTGTTCGGTTCGATTCTCAATGCAATTGGGAGCGTTTTGGAATTTGGGTTGGGAACTTGGCTTTAGGTCATTGGGTGTTGACTTGGTTAAATAGACATCCGTTGACAAATTCGAGGCCATGAGCGAGTTCGTAGTGTGTTTTTATGTGTATTTCCATGTTTGTTTGGTATTTGTGGGACCTCGGGTGATAGTCGAATTTCAGGATGAGATTGGTCAAAACCAGAACTTTTTGTTTCTGGTGTAGGTCTGTGTGGAACCATAAGCTTGGTCCTGCTATGGTGCTTGGGGGACGGCATAGCGACCGAGGGATTTATCCGCAGCGGCCGTAGTGGCAAAGAGGCCGGCCACTATAGCTGCCTGATGATTTTGAGTAGAGGCCGCCATGGCGAGCCTGATGGGCACCGTAGCGCATGCGCTGCAGCGGTTCCCTTGGCCGCTGCAGCCGTAGTCGGGCATAATTATTTCTCTTTTCTCAAGTTAAGACCTTAAACGCTATCTCTTCTTCTTAACACTTTTCTAAGCACTCTTTGGGGGATAGAGCAACTTGTGGACTGAATCTTCTTGGAGGTAAGATCTATGACCCTAGCCTTTGTCTTTTGCCTTCCTATATTCCTATTCCATGCCTAGAATCACTAGAATCTATATAGAGAAGATGAATCTTGTGTTGAAATTCTTGAAATGGGTTTAGACTTCTAAAATAGAAATTAGTGGTGAAATTGACTAGAATAACCATAGATTTTGATGAATTTCTTGTTGTTAAGCTTATTTCTTCCATTATTAATGGTTAATTTGAGGATTGAAGAATTAGGGTTCATACTCAAATTTGGGAATTTTGCTTTAAATCCAAATTAGACTTAATCTTGAGTTTTTTTAGCAAATGATTAGTGGGTTGGATCACCTAGAGCTTGAATTGCATGTTCCATCTTTCAATTTCTTATTTTACCTTTGTGGGCCCGTTTCCCCAATTTTCTTGAGTTAGAATTTGACCTAGCTAGAAGTGTAGCAATATGGATGTTATTATTCATGGTTTTTAATATAGAATTCGATTATGAATAGACTTTGAGTAGTTGAAGGCATTACAGAATGGCAAGGCCAAGGTGTGACGGTTCTAGGCTTCGTACGGCTTTTCAGGTAGGTTACAGTTTACCTTTCTGTTAGACTTCGGTTAGCGGATTATATGTGTAGTTAGTGATTGTTAGAGAAAGCATGTAAACCTTTGGGTACGAAGTTAGGATGGAAGACTTAGGTTAGTACTGTTGTGATTTATGGCTTGTTGCCTTATTGTGTTCTATTGTGTTGTTGCTTATTGTGAGTTGTTGGCTCGCCGTCATGTGATTGATTCTAGAGAGTTGATGTTTAGTGATTACTTGTGTGTCGGAAAGCATATTTGTCATGAATGAGGTTGTTGGAACGGAAACAAGGATTATGATATTGTTATCATGAGTGAGATTGAGTCCATGGGTGGCACCATTGATTATATATTCTTGTTGGCATTATTATCATGCATTCACTTATTCACATATATATTGGGATCGAGTTGCGCGCCACTGACTGGGATCAGGTTGCACGTACCGCAACACTGACTATTGGATCGAAATTTGTGCGTTCTGCGACGGTACGTGGACAAGCGGTCCCCCATGGGTCATGACTGTCGAGGCGACGAGATATTCTGCTCGAAGCATGTGTGTATCATTACATTAATCTCATATTTATTGTTGGCATTGTTTTGGACTTGTTGATTGATTATTGGTGATATGCGTACTTGATAGTAGTTCTTGAGATGTGGATCAGACTTATAGTGGGCTTGAGGTGATTCACTAGACTTGGTGGTTTGGTATTGGATTCGGTAATTGGTTTGACTTGAGTTTTATCTAATTGTGAGCATGCCTAAGTCTCTTTCTTATAACTATGATTTTCTAACTATTGTCGGCCTATGATGCCTACTCAGTAGATGCTGTTGTACTGATTCTACCTTGCTGCACTTTTTCTGAGTGCAGAGTTTGTGATCAAATCAACTTCTGCTCCTCGTGACTAAGTCCCTAGGCATTTTGACGAGTATTCCAGGGTGAGCATTAGATGGATTCGCTGGCTGAATGCCTCTTCTTAGTTGCTTGTCTTATTTTGATATTCTGAGAGAGTATTCCATTATCAAACATATATTCATATTCAGACTTTAATTATTTGGAGTAATGGCTCTTGTACGGCCTTAGACCTGATTCCTTGGGATTGTTGTATTATTTCCTCACTTATTCACTATCCTTATTATTATTATTATTATTATATATATTTGAGACTTATACTCGTTGCCTTGATTAATTTATTGTGGTTGAATGAATGATTTGCGAAAATGGTTCGCCTATCGAGGTGGGAAATGGTAGGTGCCCGCACGATTCCCCTAGTTGGGGCATGACAAATCTTAACACCATTTTGAAATAGTAATCATGTTTTATAGTTTAACTAGTTCGGGGTTTCCCTAATGTGTGAACTTATAAGACCTGCTTTGATTTTTAAACAGGATGTCTATTATTCTTAAGCAAGGTTAAAACCAATTAATCATCATATTCAAACTGAGTACTCATAATATGCACCCTATAGTGAATAATCACTGAATATACATAACCAAACACAATCAAACTTAAATATACTAAGCAGGTTAATATCAACATCTATCTAGACTGATCTATCATTACTAGCACTAAACAAAAACGGCTACTTAACTGCAAAAATACTTAATCAGTAACTAACACTTAAACAAAAGCTAAGCTAACAGATAAACAAACAACTAAATAGACAAACCGGCAATCAAAGCAAACTAATAACTAAGAAAACAGGGAGATTTACCTTTTGTAGTGGTAGCCTTTGTCGAGAATGGAGTTGAGTCTTCCTCCACCTCACAGCCACGCGAACCCACAAAGAAATCAAAATGATTTCAAACACTAAGAACAATTTTAGACTAAGAAGAGTTTCGGGCAAATCAAAACCCTAAGTATATTCACAAACCAGTATAAAACCTAGAAATGCATTTTTGGTGGAAATTGCAAATATTTTTGTGTGTGTATAATGTGGAATTGGGGTCATTTATATAGACCCCCTAAGTTTAGGTTTTTCAATCTCAAACGTATGTGGGACTAACGGATTTGGGAGGGGGGGGGGGATCCCTCCAATTCGTAGCAAACTAATCAAATTCGAGTGTTTCAAATCGTAATAGGACAAGAGTCATTAAGAAAATGCAGAAAAAATGAAAAAAGGAGAGGGGCAACCTCACTTCTGGTTGTTCAACGACTGAATTGGAGGAGAGAGGACAAGACCATTTAATGCAATGCTCTTGCCTAGAATGGACGAGCAGCACATAAGAAAAGCAACGAGGACACTGTTCCATTGCCATTTTTGGCAACATGGCAGATCTTACACATACGGCTAGTTTTTCTTAACCCTTAGCTACTTCGTTCAAAATGAGGCATATGTATGTGATGTGTGTATATGTTTAATAGGTTGGGTCGGGTCTGGTTTGAATTTGGACTGGGCTCGGCTAATTTAAAAAGGAAAAGGAATGTTCCAACATATATGTGTATATATATAATATATGTATGTATACACCTATATACACATGTATATACAAGTGTATACATATATATAAAGAGGCAATTTCTTCAAAATGTGGCCACTATTAATTTAACAAATAGCCGAATCAAAAATGTGAAAACTCGATTAGTCATTTCAGTCTTGGCCATATTAAAAGTAAAATTAAATTAACCTTTTCAAATACGACTAATGCATAAAGATAAATGGTTATTTCAATTATAGCCCCAATTAAATCGTAAAAACGATCAGCTATTTTGATTATGGCCACAATTAACTCATGCAATAATTAACAAAAATAAGTTTTTAATTAATTTTGGAAATAATTGTAAATGTAGCCCAAACAACTCATGAAATTGATAGGTAATTGGTCATCTAATTAATTAATTAATCAAACTTCTTGATTAAACGAAATAAAATATTTATCAATTTTGATAATAGTAGTTCAAACAATAAATTACATAATGGTTTTAAACTATTTTGGATTAATCCTGACAAATATACTTGAAAATTATAGAAAATACACAAAATGCATAGGATGATATACAATAATATATTTGAAGATATTTTACCAAATGAAATGGCAAAATATCACCGACATAATTTTGTAAAATATTTTTTCCTTGGAAAATGTATATTTTACTCCGTTTGTGATTCAAGAACTCCAAGTAATTAAATAAAATTATTAGAGGAAAAAAAATTAGGTGTCAACAGCTACCCCTTCGCTGTTCGGGGATGGAAAGTCCATCCCCGATCATCGAAATTTGACAAACCTGATTTTTGATCGACCAACTCAAAATACTTCCCTCTTTTGTGTTCAATATTTTTTTTTAATTTTCGGCCGGACCCTAGTCTTTAGGTTTCCTACATATCTCGGGCTTTACTTAATTCAGGTCACTTGTAGTTCGACTCAATTAAACTTCTAATTTGCAAATTTCAAAATGAATCCCGAATCTTCCAATGTCAAATTGAGAAGTCCTGGAATGATTTGTTGGAGTGCGACCGACTCTCTGGTATTAAGTCCGCCTACATATCCCTGATTTTAAGAATCAGGTCACTTGTAGTTCGACTTGATTGGTGGAAAAAGGGTATCCCTTATGCGGGAATGACTTTGCTTCCCAGTATGTGTCCGACTGGTTGCGGGGTTTTAAAAATAAAAGCAAAAATGGGCAAGTAAAATTTCAAACTCAATCTTGTGGCTGCGTGTGATGTGGAGTGGCCTCAGCTCTTGTCCAGAGAGCTTGGCACTTATCTCAATCGGCTACCTAAGGCAAAGTTCCACATTTGCTCAGCATGCATCTGGGACTGGTTTGATCAGCCTACTCCTCTCCTTAGCGGCTACGAACCTGCTTCCATCTGTTGAGAAGCATTGTGGTTAACCTTTTGGTCCTCGTTTTTTTTTTTTTTTTTTTTTTTTTTTTTTTTTTTTTTTTTTTTTTTTGGTTTTCATCACCCTTGAGTGGCTTTGTGATTGTACCTTCTTGGTTTAATTTTGTGAAGTGACCTTCTTGGTATTTCTTGAATTGGATGACTGTCTTGGTCTTGCGTAATTATTTTACCAACCTGCGTGGCTTTTGTCATTATAACTGTAACGACCCATTTGGTCGTTATTGCACTTTTGACCCTTCCCCAAGTCCTGTTAGTATAATTTTGACCCGCAGAGATGGGCGACAAGATTTTTGAGATAATCGGGCGAGTTTTATGGTGACTTGTGAGAATTAGAACATTAAAGTGAAAAACCTTTGATTGATAGTTAACTTTTGGATAAACAAACCTTTTTCTAAAATTCGTCAATTTCGTGAGGTCCGGAGGCTCGACTATGACTTGGTGGGGGTATTCAATTCAGTTCCCGAGGCACTCAGTAGCATTTTGGGCTATTAGTTGGAAAGTTGATATTTGGCCATTATGGGTTGACCCGGTCAAATAGACCTCAAATGGAATTTGAGACCATGAGTGAGTTCGTACTGTATTTTTAGATATTTGTGCATATCTGTTTTGTACCTGGGAGGTCTCGGGTGGATGTCGGGATTTGGGATAAACTTGGTGAAAAACCAAAAAATGCTGGTTTCTGATGTCTCACCCCAGCGAGACTGGGTGCAACCCGGCGGACCCGCCTCAGTGAGGCTTGGTCTGTAGGAGCGAAAGTTTTACTCTTTTATTGGTATTCGCCCCAGCACATAATCCTCCGCCGAGGTGAGACCGCGGCAGCGGAACCGCTTCTGCTGGAGCGGATAACGCTGATTCAGATTCATTCAATACCTAATTCCAAACTTTCATTTCCCATTCCCAAAATTTATTCTCCAAGTGATTCAAGGGAAATTTGAAGTGTCTTCTAAGTGGATTCATCTTGGGGTAAGTCTCTCCCACCTTGTTCTTAATTACTTACCTTTCTAAGTCTGAAATCTAAGGTGAAATCTAGAAAGACAGTTGGAGAAGATGAGTTTCCACCTTAATTTTATTATTTGAATATTAGACTATGAATGTGAGATTAATTGATGGATCTGGCTAATCTAAGAATGGAATTTCATTAATTAGTAGTAATAAGCTTGAATCTTCTATTGGGTTAATAATTTGATTATGGGAAAACTTGGGTTTATGCCTAATTTGGGGGTTTAGTTTGAATGATGAAATTGATCAACATTTGAGCACAATTAGAAATTGGAGAGTAGATTTGAACTTCTAGAATGTTGGGTTACCGGTTCCATTTTTGAAATACCTATTTTATCCTTGTGCGTCTGACTCCCTTTTCTCTAGTTGTTCGAACGAATGTATAGCAATATGGGTACCGTTGTTCCTTGTTTCTAACTTAGATTTCATTAATGACTAGACTTTGAGTATTCGGAGGTTCTTCGGAAGGGCAAGACTCAGATTTGACTATTTGTGGCACCAGCTAGGCAACAAGGTAGGTTACGACTTACCTTTCGATTAGACTTCAGTTAGTGAAGCATATGTAGAAGTTAGTTATTGACGGAGAAAGCATGTTAAGCCTTCGGGTATGAAGTTGTGATGGATATTCTTACGATGGTATTGTTGATGACTTTGTGGGCTTGTCACCTCGTTTATTTGATTTGGCTTGTTGCCATGTGTGTGGTGTTGGGCTTGTTGCTTATTTGCTATGTTGTAGTTGTGATACGTTCGTCTCTTACTTATTTTGTCATTTATCATTGATAAAGGAAGAATTGGATGCGTTATTGTTATTGTGATGTGTGCTCATGTATAGGCACGAATGAGATTTGATATGATTACAATTGATATTGATATCACGCATAACATTCATTCCCGTTTTACATGATACATGGATATGAATTGTGATTGATACTAGTCTTTGATAAGTGAAGAAGAGAAACATCCGAGGCTTCTTATGTTGGTGTTTGCTACATGCATATTTCATATGACATCTCGTGCATATAATATTTGATGTTACTTATGTGGTCCGAAAGGAAGTTGTTCCTGACCGAGCATTGCACCGATGAGGATAAGTTTGTATTGGTAGTTGGTTTACCGATATTGTTATGGCTATTCACCCTAACGATTATTGTTGAATTCGACATTCATGCATGCATTTCTCATGGTAATGTGGTGTGGTTCCAATGGAGAAATTGATGGAAAAGATTATGGAAATGTATGAAAGAAAGTGAAGGATGAAAGTCACCTCTAGGCTGTGTGCAGAGTGACCATGAACAATTTTGATGTGGAAGCCATCTATTGGCTGTGTGCGGAATGACTTATGTTATGGAAGTCACCTCTAGGCTGTGTGCGGAGTGAATGGTATATGGACTTCGCGCGTCCCCCATGGGTTATAACTATCGAGACGTGGAGGTTATTCATCTGTAGCATGTGTGTACGGTATGAGACAGTTGGCCAGTGCATGGCATTGCATCGCACTTGCATTCATATTACCTCCACTCATATCACTGATTCTGGTTGTTGCACTAATTGCATTACATGGTACGTTTCCGTATTGATCCCTTGGTTGATGATTCATTTGAGTTCTTTGTTTACTTGTTAATTACTTACCTAGACACTTGATGGATTGGAGGACTAGAGGTTTCCGTCTAGCCTATGACTGTATTCTACTGTGATCTATTGTGATTCATATTACTGCAAGTCTTATGTGAATGTGATTAGTGACTATATTTGACTGCTTACATGTCTATTTGTTAATGTCTTTCTTCATATATGTAAACTAATTATTGTCGGCCTATGATACTTACCAGTACATAGTGTTTGTACTGATACTACCTTCTTTGTACTCTTTCTGAGTGTAGAGTTCGTCTCAGATTCTTCTTCTGCCTTTTGCGAGTGATCTGAGGCCAGTTTTCTGTGTTACTAGGGTGAGCTACTTGATGGACTTCTGTAGCTTGTAGTCTCCTCTCTTATTACTTGTCTTCCCTTGTATTCTGAGACAGTATTTGTATTATGAGACTTATAGTTATTTCAAACTTGTAGTTTAGTGGCTCTTGTACTGTTGCTGACTAGATTCCCTGGGGATGTTGTAGTGTTTATTCCTCACTTAGTTATTTATATACATGATTTTGAGACTTCTTATTTTTTAAAATCTTTCGCATGATAATTCTAATAATCGCTAGCGAAAGGGAAGGGTTCTCCCACCAGAAAGGTTTGTGTGGGTGCCCGCTTGACCCACGAGTTGGGTTGTGATAGTAACTCTCTCAGATGATTCTTTAAAATAGGTGACCCTATTGGCACCATCTGATTTGTTGTGGGTGACCCTCTTGGCACCGTTTGTATGAATAACCCTCTTGGCAATGCTTATTATGAATGGCCCTCTTGGCATATTTGAATGAATGGCCCTGTTGGGATGTCGGAATGAATGGGCCTCTCGGCATGGATATGTTTGTATAAATGTCCCTCTTGGCAATGTTTGGATGAATGGCCCTCTCGGCATGCATATGTTTGAATGAGTGGCCCTCTTGTCATGCATATGTTTGTATGAATGGCCCTTTTGACAATGTTTGTATGAATGACCCTCTCGGCATGCATATGTTTGAATGAATGACCCTCTTGGCATGTAGATGTCTGAATGAATGGCCCTCTTGGCATGCTTATGACAATATATGATCCTTTTGGATGGATTGTCTTTCTTTCGTCCTTTATGCCGGCAATGACCCTCTTGGTCTAATATGCTGCTTTGTCTATTTTGTGACCCTTTTGGCCTGATATATTGTCCTTATGACGTTTTGTCCGTGGTATCCCTCTTGGCTAGATTGTTGCCTTTGTGGCGTTTTCGTTCTTTTGTAGCATTCTTGGCTCGATTGGGCCGCCCTTGCAGTGCTTTCATATCAAAATAGCCTCTATGGCCTGATTGGGCCACCCTTGTGGTTTCCTCGCTCTTTATGGCCTTTCTGGCTTAATCAAGCCACCCTTGTGGCGCTTTCATCCTTATGCAGCCTCCTTGGCTTAATCGGGGCCACCCTTATGGCACTTCTACTTTTGTGTAGCCTCCTTGGCTTAATAGGGCCACCCTTGTGGCGCTTATGCTTTTGTGTAGCCTTTTTGGCTAGGTTTGGTGCGCTTAGTGTGGACCCGGGTCTCCTCTGACGAGCCGTCTTTTACCTGCTTTATCATCATGAGCAAACAAGGTTAGCAATAAATGGTCGTCCTCCTGACGAAACTGAGGACCTGCATTCAAAGAGTGTTAGTCTCCTATAAGGTTGATCCATGCCGTCGACTCCTGTCGCGTCTTCACTTTACTTGCTTGGCTGCACTTGTAGTTCTGATCCTCTTGGATTCGGTAGTTCGAGAGATGAATTTATCTTAAAGTAAACAAATTTTCGCAAATGGTTAATCACAAGCTTTTCAAACCTTTGATTTTAAATAATACTCCCTCCGTTTCAATTTACGTGAACCCATTTGACTGGGCATGGAGTTTAAGAAAGTAGAGAAGGCTTTTAAACTTGTGGTGTTAAATGAGTCAAATATATTTTGTGTGGCTATAAATCATTGCATAAAAGTAAATTATTTCCAAATTTAGAAAGAGGTCATTCTTTTTGGCACGGACTAATAAGGAAATAGGTTCACATAAATTGAAACAGAGGGAGTTTAATTTTTGAAAATTATTTAAATTAGTTGTCGTGACAGGTGCATTTGAGTGAGAATCTCTAGTTATTTGCCGTATCTTGCAGCGAAACCACGGTTTCATCAAGTGGAGTTTTTGAGACCCTCTGTCACGACCCAATTTAGCTGAGTCGTGCGGGCACTTACCTTTCCCACCTCGGTAAGCGAACCCTCAACCCAACGATAGTAAAAACGTAAATAAATAATTAAATAAGCGAAAGCGAATAAGTAAGTCTGACGATAATAATATAGAAAAAGTGCGAAAATAAGGAACTACACCCCAGAGTCTGGTCTAATCCATACAAGAGCATCTAGGTAGAAATATACAAGTCTGAAATATCAAAAATACATCAAGTCTCTCAGAATGGAATGTAAGACATAAATAAAAAGAAACTTCAAGGCAGCGGACATCTCATGCTCACCCTGTAGACTCTAAGCAACCTTGATAGCGACTATCAGTCATGGGAGACGGATGTAGATCAAATCTGGAATTCTGCATTCATAAAAGAATGCACCAAGTGCAGGTCAGTACAAAACTACAGTACTGATAGGTATCATAGGCTGACTAAGTATAACTAACATAATCCAGACAATAAAGAAAGATAAGCAAATAAATCAACAAGTATAAGTCAAGCACAAATCAGAACCAAGTACACGTCATCACCTATGGTGTAACATCTAAACCCAAGTATGCCAAGTCTCAATATATCCAATCCGAATCTAAATAACACAAGTAAATCACCTGGTCATCACAATATAAACCATAACGCAATGCAACACAATGCAATCAGTGTGTACACATGTACTCCGGACGGAAGTATCAACGTCTCGGTAGCACAACCCATGGGGACTCACGAAGTCTATGTACTACTCGTTCCAGATCTTTGCCCAACGGTCGAACAAGACTCCGGATCCTTTTCCATAGAGGATTTTCATCAGCACAACCCATGGAGGACCTGCAGAGTCCATGTATCTCACGGTTCGGCAACAACCTAGATACCGCTACCATACAACCACGATTCCGAAACAACCATCAGATATCGGACCTCACGTCACTTTTATCCAAACCGAGCCCAGCTCATCATAGTATTTCCTCAAGTATCATCAATGTATCGACAGTATATCATGAAAGATGAGAATGCGTGCAATGTATGAGTTCAATGTCAATAATCAGATCAATATTACAAGTACCAAGCAAGGGTACGCCAACAATATCATAAAAGGCTACACAAGCCATATAGATCACTATCCTCGTATCAAACATCAACAAGTAAGATACTACAATATCGTGATCAAGATGTATCAATAATCTTCAATATCTACTAACATCACTTAGCATCAAGCCAACAACAATAGAACAGATCAAATCATAACACAACGAGATGGCTAGCCCCAATCACATAACAGGGCACAACCTAAAACAATATCTAACCCAACTTCATACCTAAAGGTTTACATGTTTTTTTCGACAATGTGATCTAAATACATGCTTCGCTAAACGAAGTCTCACCATAGGGTAAACCGTAACCTACCTGGAAGGCCAAACAACAATAACACCAACAATCACTCCTTAGCCTTTCCTTTAGATCCGCTGAGCCTTGATATCAAGAAAGTCTAAACATATTCGAATCATGGAATTAGAATAAGGAAGAACATCAAAACCAACCTGACTTTTATAAAGACCTAAATCACCAACCTATGGAATAGGGTTTATGAACTAGAAGGGTGAAATTAGGGATCTAAAGGTCCCAACATGAAATTAAACCTCTAGATAATCAATTCCCATCATCAGCAAGCTAGAATAATCAACAATTCACTCTAATTTAGATTCTAGGCAAAAACCCCAAATTTAGGTAAAAACCTTAACTTCTAAATCCACAAATTAGCCTCTAATTTGGAAGAAGTTATGAAATAAGGGTTCTAATCATCAATTCAATGCTTATTGAAGATAACCCAACCAAAAATCATGATTTAGAAGCCTAGATAAAATATCCATTAAACCCACTTTAATCTTCCATTACTTGATGAACTAACAAAAGAAGGGATTCTAAGATGATAAGGAATAATGGAATAGTAAAGAGATTAGAAGGACTTACCACCAAGAATCTTCTACAAGAATCCTCTAGAATTGTTCCCAAGAGCTCAATTTTAGAAATAGTAATAAATGAGGGACTTAAGGCATTTAACACTTCATTTAATGAAGTAACTGCGAGTCACCCGCTTTCGCGACAAGATTGCCGCTCCAGCGGCGCCTCCCCAGCAATCCCATGACTGCTACAGCAGTCATACCCAAAAGGCATAGATCGCTTCAGCGGCAGGGTGACTACTATGCAGATGCGCATGCCGCGGTCTTCCGGCCATAAGCAAAGCGGGCACCTCGTACACCCTAAAATTTCCAAAGTTTCACAACTCAACCTGAATTTCTGACTAACTCCCAAGGCCATCTGCTCACAAACCATATACACAGCCACATATAAAAATATGCTACGAACGCACCCATGGCCTCGGAATTCCCAACGGAGGTCTCGTTGACCAAGTCAATCCCTGATACCTCAATTTCAACTTCCCAACCCAAGTCACAAAATTATCTGAGTGCATTGGGAATCGAACCAAATATACACACAAGTTCTAAAAGACCATCTGGACCTCTCAGAATTGACAGATTTCTGAAAAAGGTCCGTTTATCCGAAAGTCAACTTTGAGTTAACTCTTTTTCGCTTTAATCCTAAATTTCACAAAAGTCGCCTGAATCAAATCTAAACACCTCGAGAAGCATGTCAATGGTCCTATCGGGTCAAAAGTGAGCTAACCAAGCTTGGAAAAGGGGTGAAAGTACCGAAATGATTAGAACGACCAAGCGGGTCGGTACACCCTCTCAAAAATTCTGCCAGTTTAAAGTCTTGCTTCAGCGAACTCTCGTGCTGAATCTTTATGAACAAATTTTTGAGATCCTTTAAAAAAATTCTTCCCCGGTTTAGGGTTTTACACTGGCTGACTCTTGTGCCGGACTGTTGTGAAGGATTTTTTGAGATCCTCTAAAAAATTCTACCCCAATTGAATATGTGTGGCAAACTCTCGTGCCAACTCCCATCTCCTTTTGTAGTCCTATCTCTGTGGCTTCCTAGGGCTTCTTGGGTTTTTTTAATTGGTATGACCGAGCTCGAAGAGCGCCTATGTATCCTATCGCAGCAGTAATCAGGTCGAGCGTAGTTCGAAATAAAAGTAATTAATTTTTGGTTTTATTAATAATGCGACCGGGACCTATATAGACTGCCTACGTATCCCACCTTGAAAAATTAGGTCATTCTGTAGTTCATATTACAAGGAAATCATTTGATTTTTTCTATCTGTTACAAAAGGAAGACCAAATCCGATATGGGTTTTCTACGTATTTCTGCCATAAGATATATGTCTTAATGTAGTGATTATAAGCAAAAGTATGATTACTAATTGAAAAGTGTTCCTTCACGCATAGTACCGCTTGATTGCGTCTGAATTGATTGCTTTAGGCCACTCTTGGCTATCCATTTCTGCCAGTATTACTGCTCATCTAGAGAGTACCCTGCAGACCACGTACGAGCCTTGCCAGTTAGGCATGAAATTTCTTTTGTACCATCTTGGTATGGGAACACTCGCTTGAGTACCAGTTGTCCTATTTGAAAAAGTTGGGCTCTGACTCGCTTGTTGAAGGCACTAGCTAGTTGTCCTATTTGGAAAAGTCGGGCTCTGACCTGCTTGTTGAAGGCACGAGCTATTCTTTGTTGGTACAATTAGTCGTGGCACAAGACAATCATCCTCTTCTCGTTGATTAGAGTTAGTTGCTCATATCAGTTTTGAACCCATTTTGCATTGTCTAGCTCTGCTTCTTAAATGATTCTTAGTGAAGGTATTTCCACTTCGGCAGGTATGACTGCTTCGGTGCCATAGACAAGCAAGTACGGAGTTGCCCCTTTTAAAGTTAGAGCTATTGCTCGATATCCAAGCAATGCATAGGATAGTCGTTCGTGCCAACTTTTGTAGTTGCTTGTCATTTTCCTTAATATCCTTTTGATGTTCTTGTTGGCTGCCTCTACGGCTCCATTTATTTGTGGTTGATAGGCGGTGTAGTTCCGATGGGTTATCCGAAATTGCTCACATATGTCTTTCATCAGGTGACTATTCAAATTTTCTCCATTGTCCATTATGATAGACTCTGGTATGCTGAATAGGCATATGATGTTTTTTCGCATGAAATTGGCTATCACTTTCTTCGTTACTGATTTGTGTAATGTGGCTTCCACCCACTTGGTGAAGTAATCTATGGAGACCAGAATGAATCGGTGTCCATTTGATGCGGTTGGTTTGATGGTTCCATTGATGTCCATGCCCTAGGCGATGAATGGTCAAGGTGAACTCACGACATTGAGTTCACTCGATGGGACGTTGATCAGATCTCCATGGATTTGGCATTGCTGGCATCTTTGCACGAACTTGCAACAATCATTTTCCATTGTCATCCAATAATAACCTGATCAGAGGATTTTCTTAGTTAGAATGAACCCATTCATATGAGGCCCACAAGTTCCAGCATGCACTTCTTCTAGTAGTTTTGTCGCCTCGTGGCATCCACACATTGGATTAATCCAAGATCTAGCATTTTTATGCAGAGTATCTCCTTGTTTAGGAAGAACCCATTGGACATTCTACGGATGTCTTTCTTCTGATTGCTTGTAGTATTCTCGGTATACTCTCCTTTTTCCAAACATGTCTTTATGTTAGCATACCATGGCTTGCCATCCGGTTCCGCCTCTACATGGGAATAGTAGGCATGTTCTTCTCTTAGATTTATCTCCATTGGGTCAGTGTGACTGCTTTGAGGATGCTGAATCATGGATGTTATGGTAGCAAGATCATCGGCAAACTCATTTTGAGCCCTTAACGTATGCTTGAAATCGATCTTTTTGAACCTGTTGCACAACCTTTGTGCGAGATTCACATATGGTAAGATTTTGGCATTATTTGTGGCCTATCCGCCTTGTACTTGGTGAATCAGTAGGTCAGAATCTCCCACTACCAATAGTTCATGGATGTTCATATACAAAGTCATACTGAGGCTTATGATGCAGGCCTCATATTCTGCCATATTGTTGGTGCATCGGAATTTAAGTTTTATGGCCATCGAATTATATTGTCCGATTTTTGATATCAGGACTGCTTCGGTTCCTGAACCCTCGTAATTAACCGCACCATTGAAAAATAATCTCCATCCTGAATAGGATTCGGCTATGTCATTATCTACCATCAATACTTCTTCGTCCGGGAAGTAGGTACAAAAGAGCTCAAAATCTTCGTGATTGGGCTTTCTGCCAGTAAGTCGGCTAATGCTTGTCCCTTGACAGCCTTCTGTGCTATGTATGTGATGTCAAATTCACTCAGTAGCATTTGCCATTTTGCCAATTTTCTTATAGGCATGGGTTGGTGGAAGATATACTTCAGTGGATCCATCTTAGATATGAGATGAGTGGTGTATGATGGCAAGTAATGCCTCAGCTTCTGAGCTACCCATGTCAACGCACAACATGTCTTCTCTACCAAAGTGTACCTTGCCTCGCAGGCGGTGAACTTCTTTCTCAAGTAATAAATTGTACACTCTTTTTTATCGGTTTTCTCGTGTTGTCCTAACACGCATCCGAAGGCATTATCTAATACCGACAGGCATAGCAATAGTGGACTTCCAGGTCTAGGAGGTACTAAGACCGATGTGTTGGAAAGGTACTTCTTGATGGTGTCTAATGGTTTCTGAAACTCTTCAGTCCATTCCGTTGGTGTGTCTTTCTTTAGTAGTTTGAGTATGGGCTCCACAATTACGGTGGACTGGGCTATGAACCAACCAATGTAGTTCAATTTTCCTAGGAAACTCATGAACTCCTTCTTAGTCTTTAGAGGCGGTAGCTCTTGGATAGCTTTGATCTTTGATGGGTCAAGCTATATGCCCCTTCAGCTGACTATGAACCCAATCAATTTTTTGACAGGTACTCCAAATACGCACTTGGCTGGGCTTAGCTTCAGATTGAATTTTTGAAGTCTGTCAAAGAACATCCTTAAATGCGTGGTATGCTCTGAGCTTTCTCTTGACTTGATAATGACATCGTCTACGTATACTTCAATTTTCTTGTGGATCATATCATGGAAAATGGTAGTCATAGCCCTCATGTAAGTGGCACCAGCATTCTTAAGGTCGAACGACATTGCTTGGTAATGATACACTCCCCATGGAGTGATGAAGGATATTTTTCTTTGCGCCTTTCTTGCTCATCAAGATTTGATGATATCCCCCGAAGCAATCCACAATAGATTGTAACTCGTGCTTCACACAATTATCAATGAGTATGCGGATGTTCGGGAGTAAAAAGTTATCCTTAGGACTAGCCTTGTTAAGGCATGTTAGTCCCTGCAGATTCGTATCTTTCCATCTTTCTTTGGTATTGGAACGATGTTGGCCTACCATGTTGGGTATGAAGTTACTTCTACTACTCCGGACTTAATATGTTTTTCCACCTCATCCTTGATTCGGATACTCAAGTCTGGCTAAAACTGCTTGGTTTTTTATTTAATCGGTGCAAAACCTTCATTGATGTGCAATCTGCGGGCCACTATGTCAGTGCTCAACCCAGGCATGTCAACATATGACCAGGAAAAAATATCCATATACTCTCTCAGTAGATTTATCAATTCCTCTTTTTGAGGCGCTTATTCTAGTTTCTTCGACAGTTCCCTTAACTCCTAGATTAATTACTTCTATTTCATCTAGGTTAGGTTTCTGTTCCTTCTCGAACTGTTCTACCTCTTCCACGAGACCCTCGAGTAACATTATTTTCTCATCGTACTCTTCATATTCCTCTTCATTCGTGTCACTTGACTTACTCGTTTTGCGATATGTCATGACATTTAAGGCTATTTTATCATTATTATTACAAAGAGCCAAGAGCGGGGTAGAGGTCCAGTTGGATAGTTGCTCGCTCGGATCAGCATCGCGGATGGTGGGCGCTTCCTTGCATTCTTCTAAGATCACTAGGCAATCTTCCTCTTAGAATAACATCCCTAACACTTCCTCAGAGTCTCTATCACTAGGCATGTGCATTCAAACCGGAAACGATTGGTACAAGCTCGGAATTGGCTTGCGCAGATTTGGAGGACTCCTCTTTTTGTTGGCTTCAAAGGCCTCATCATCATTGGGAACATACCCTAAACCAAAAAGAAAGTTGTCTTTATGGATTGGAACTGGCTCTATGATGCTATGCAGATCCTTTCCTAGACCTCATCTGGGTTCGAACATGCTTTGGAGCATGGTGGATGCAATCATTTTGTAGACTGCAGGCATGGGAATTTTTGCAGAGTCATCTTTGTGGGATTTTAGACTAGTTCTACCACGTGGAAGTATGTGCCTTTTGGAGCTTCTTCGATCACAGGTACAGAACTGTTTGGGTAGTTGCGAATGCTACCCTCTCCATGGATCACGACCTCATAGCCTTCCTACACAAACTTTACAGCTTGGTGGAGCGATGACGGCACGACTCCAGCCATGTGAATCCATGGTCTCCCTAGCAACAAGTTGTAATTAGCAGCGATTTTCATAACTTGGAACTCGGTGGCGAACTCAACTAGTTCCATTTGGACACAAAGGTCTACTTCCCCACTGGAATCACGTTGGGCTCTATCAAATTCCCTTACATTTGTGTGGTTTTGGTAGATCTTTCCGTGATCATAACCCAATTGGGTAAGGGTAGATTCAGGACAGTTATTGAGGCCAGCCCCATTGTCAATCAACACTCGGGTCACGACCTTGTCTCGGCACATGATGGTGACATACAGTGCCTTGTTGTGTGTCGTTCCCTCTTTGGGCAGTTCTTCCTTGGTGAAGGAGATTTGACATTCACCTATGACATGGGACACTATGTCAGCTAGGTTTTCGCTACTCGTGCCTGTAGGGACAGGGACTTGAGCTTCGTCCAATACCCTCATCAGAGCTTGGCGGCGTTGAGGGGAACTTAGTAGCAATGCCAACACTGATATTTGGGTTTGTGTCTTCTTTAGATGATCCACAATGGAGTAATCCTTTGGTTGTATTCGGCGCCAGCAATCTTCGGCCTCACCTTCAGTGATGGGCCGTCTTGGGTTTCCTTCCTTTCTTGGCATTCCTTGGGCCAATTCTTCAGAAGTATAACATCTCCCTGATCGAGTCATTCCGTGGGCGATCGCCGCTTGGACAACAAATTCTTTTCTCCGAGCTAGCACCATCTCTTGGGGTACTAGTGCTATAATTAGTGCAGGGATAAATACTTTGAATTGTGGGCGCTCTTGAATTGTGAGGGAAGCCACTGTTTGCTCGAGTGTCTTGACTGGGTCAAGTAATGGCTTGCACAATACCCAGTCTTTTTCTCTCTCAATTATGTGAATAGTATTATTGCCATGGTTAGGAAGAAGTTTAGTATTCACATTTGGTGCAACGGTTTGGAGAGTGATTGTTTTTTATCAATCAGATCTTATATCTTTTACTTTAAATTGATACAGTCTTCAGTACTATGTCCATTCCCGCTAGAATGGTAAGCACTGTTTGCTCGGGTCGGAAGAATAAATTTTTTGGGTTGATGACCTTTGGTGGGACAGCTTGGATTAGACCAGCAGTATTTAGCCACTCGAACAGTTTGGTTTGTGCATCCATCAGTAGAGTGAACACCGAAGAGGCTTCGTCTTAAAGTTAAGACGTGGCAAATTGTATGCATTTGGGGGTGGTTGGTTTTGGTAGTTTGTTGGTTGATTATTTTGTGGAGTTCCGTAAGCATGTGCGGAAGCTTGGTAATGGGGCTGTGGAGATTGGTAATTTGGGGTGGGTGTTTGGAAATTTGTCTAAGGAGCTTGGGTAACTCGGTGGCGGTGTTTGGAAATTGAGTTGTGCGTAAAAAATGGGCACAAAGCTGTGTGGTATAGGTAAGTAGGCGCTGGGTGGTGGTAACTGATAGACTTCGAGGGGAGAATATGGCTCCTCTTGCTTTTTGGGTTTTGGGCTAGGTGTGTGGGAGATGTTTTCCACCTCCTCTTTTTTCTTCCAAGCGGATCCCACAGTGCTTTGATTGGTAGCTTTGTTAGCCATGTTGACGATTCTTCCAAATTTGAGGCCATCCTCTATAGCTTCTCTAATTTTTACTAATTCTGAGAATGGCCTTCTGGCCATGGATAGCATTCGATCATAGAAATCCATCTCTTGCTATTGGATAAAGACAGAAACCAGCTCTTCTTTGCTCATTGGCGGTTGCAATCAGGTAGCTTCGGCCCTCTACCTACTCGCATATTCTCGATAGTTCTAGCTGGACTTCTGTTTGACCTTTTCCAGGTAGTACCGATCAGGTATAGTCTCGATGTTAAATCGAAATCTAATACACTCAAATTACATCTTTTAATAGCGTAAAGTGGACGATATCAAATATAGTAACCCAACAAGGTATGGGTCAAATCCCACAGAGAATATGGTGTAAAATTTTTACTAAACGAGTATTGTACTAATCTTGCGGTCCTGGTGCATTCCTGAAAAAGGATTTTATAAGAGTTTTGGTTTGTGGACTAATATAAAGTGACTAGTAATTTAAAGTTGTAAATATATGGGTAAAAAGAACCAAGGTCGTGTCCCCGTCAGATTAAGTGTATTGTCACACCCTAGTTTTCGATAGGGCATGATGGGCACCCGACCCTTACTTAGAGCCGAGCGAACCCGCTGACCCTCGTCATACTCATAATCATATTGGGCCCGCAAAACATGACACAAGTACATAATGAATTTTTTTTTTCGAAAACAAACATGCCTTTCACCTTATCAAATCGAATAAAACCTGTACCGTATGAAATCTGTAATCATATCAAATCTGTAACAATATGCGTAATGATACATCGGCTTACATAGCCGCTTATAAACCGACATCTCATACACACGATTAACGTCCGCAAAGTCTCTACCATAACTTCGTATACCATACAAAAAGCACTCGACTCGGAAGACCGAGGAAATGGAGCTTGCCAATCCACCGGAACATCTTTTGCTAACATCACCTACTCATCCGTGGGTACCGCGCGGCATAAAACGCAACCCTCCGAAGAAAGGGGGTCGTACGGAATATGTACCGAGCATGTAAAGCATGGAATATCGTAAAACGGAGAATCGTACCGAAACGAGGAGGCGTAAAAGTAGCACAATAACTAGAAAATCATAACACTTGCCTTTGAAACATAAATCATACGTATCAATTTCATATTCGACTCGTCATGGACCGAGAAACGAGTCGAAAATCATCTCGTACACATGCATAGATATAACGTGCCCGGCCCTCTAGTGAGGGGCGCGATAAGTAAAACCATCGATGCATATACATATAACGTGCCCCGCCCTCAGCCGAGGGACGCGGTAAGTAAAATCATCATATCATGTACATATAATGTGCCCCGCCCTCTAGTGAGGGACGCGGTGAATGAAGTCATCATATGCCATCCTGGCTACCTCCCCATATCATCATATCATAATCATATCATATAACATGCCCCGGCCCTCTAGTGAGGGGCGCGATGAATCATACTGTAGAATCGTGCACGAATACATGCCCTGGCCCGGGACGCAGTGAAAGAGATAATAACAGCTCGCACGAGCGGAGTAGTGAGAAACCATATGCACAAATCATCATCACAGACTCAACGAAATAATCAAACGAAATCTCATTTAAAAGCTAAACAATGGTCAAGTCAAGTTCCTTCCGAAAATCACTCGAGAACATATCAAGTAGCACTTTAGAAATTGGAGGTACGTGTCAAAATCATATGACATAGCTTATGGAGATCAAGAACATAGTCGTCATTACGCTGACTTAATAGAATAGTCGAAGCGAACTATTATTTCAAAACCAAGACAATAGTCAAATCAGATTTTCTTCCGAATATCACTCGGGAACATATCAAACCGAACCGAAATCATAGTTATGTACCAAAATCATATGCATAAAATCATTATCATAAACTCAAAAGGTAAGTAAACTGATCGTACTTGAAATCGGGATAATAGTCATATCATATTTTTTTTCAAAAGTCGTCAGAAGTACATAAAGGAAAGTCGCGGGACCCACGGACGAGCGTCAACCCAATCCGGGCCCGCCTATGGAAATCATAGTCATTATACGTCGTAGAATCATTTACGAGCATATCACAGCCATCCGGTTCTGTCTGTGAAAGTTACGGACGTTCGTAGTTACCAAGCTCTTTTGAAAACAAAACTTTTTATGCAACATTTGAAAACCAATCATACAAAGACATATAAACCATAGCCTGACCATATAAGAATGCTAACATCACGAAGCAAATAAGCATCGTAAACATGCTCGGACTTTAAGACTAGAATTACCCCCAAGGCTCGTAACGTATCATAACTTAGCCATATCTAAGACATGCCAAAAGAAGGAAAGGTAAGCTTTACATACCTTGATCGCTTTCAAAGCTAATCATAAATCAGATCCCGGGTTTCCCAATCTATAACAACATTATTGATGTCAAGTATTAACTATGGCGCGCTCAAAAATCCAAAGCCTAAGCTAGCACGTTACTTAACAAAATTAAGGGCGCATTTCCCCCGAAAACTTAATAATCCTCGAGATTCCAATTCAGCCCAAACGTTAATCAAAATACCAACAACAACAATACCAACAATTTCATATCAAACTAGAATTAAATCCATTCTTAAATCACTTCCAAAACAGCCTAATATACATTCCTATACCGATGCTTGTATATACTTCTTTATTTTCGTATATGCGTAGTATAACAACAAACACAACGACAACAACTACAGCCAATCCCACGATATTCCAGCCCACAAAACAATTCATAACAACCACGAAACAGCCCATATGATAACAACAATAATTTATCCGATTTCCCGCAATTAATTTCGTAGTTCCCATGCCACAATTTAGCTATACCGGGATGAATTTAAATATATCTAGTAGAGGAGAATTATTACCTCATATGCCAAGAAATAATTTTCTTCCACCTTATTTCACTACGACGTAACCTTCGATCTCCCCAACGTAACTGGAAACATTGTTGTTCTCTTTAGGAAAGGCAACTTGCTGCTATGTTTCGGAAAATAACGTTACTGCTATGTTTCTTTTGGAGTGGAAAGTGTTGTTGGTATCTTTTGGAAGGGAAAAATGTTGCTGCCATGCTTGTATTTGAGGTCTCACATATTGTTCCAACAAGTTTTTGGGTCTAAAAAGAAAATGACAATCCAAAGCATTTCATATTTAATTAGCCGTGAGGTCCAACCCCTTCTCAATATTTTTCTATATCACAAACTTATCCAAGTTATATTGCAACACGTATATCATATATAGGACATTAGTCATCTTTTCTATTCCTTGGCAAGGCCCCACGTGGACATGTAAAGATAATACATATCTTTTTGTCCAAAAGATTAACTAGCGCTCCACTTAATATCCAACAATTAATAATTTACCTGCATAATTCATTTTTTTTTATCTCAATTCACTTAAACATGGACCACTTTTAACACACTTCACATACTTATTATCATAATCATGAGATATAGCATTAGCCCATAGTCTCATTTGCCACACATAAAAATATTATTTTCAATCACCGTGATCACACTTGTTAAGTCCTAAATTATTTCGGGACCTCAAACTCTTTGTACACCGAGCTCTCGATTTTCATCCTTGAATATGATCGAATTCTCCGGACTCGGGTAAATTTGCTCCTGTTGGACGATTAAATTTTTCTAGTCCAAAAATACGGGATATTATAGCTTGGACCGTATTTCACTCAAATAAATGTTGAAACTCAACAAAACTTATTTTCTTCAATTGGTTTAACTTCAAATCCTTACGATACATGTGTACTATCACTTTAACCACCTATAAGCTTGGGGGATAACCTCGTGTCCGTTACTAATATCATTTAACTCGCACGCTTTCCGACGTACGAAAATACGGGATGTAACATCCTTCCCCCCTTTAGAACATTCGTCCTCGAATGTTAAATCAGTCCTGTAAGATCTAATAAGGCTCAATATCTCGGGCTAATCTTTCCTCTCTTATCGAATTTCATTGCACCCTTCGTGGGTGACACCTTCAAGAATACCCAATCACCAATCTGGAACTCTAAGTGTCGACGTCGATTATCTACATACGACTTCTGTCGACTCTGGGATGCTAATAACCTTTCCTGAATAAGCTTCACTTTATCAACAGCTTGCTAAATCATATCTGGGCCGATTAACTTAGTCTCATCAACGTCAAACCAACCAATAGGTGACCTGCACTTTCTCCCATATAAGGCCTCATACGGTGCCATCTGGATGCTAGAATGATAGCTATTACTATAGGCAAACTCAATAAGTGGAAACTGATCATCCCAGCTACCTCTGAAGTCAATCATACAGGCTCGTAACATATTTTCTAGTGTCTGAATAGTACGCTCGGCCTGTCCGTCAGTCTGAAGGTGAAATCTTTGTGCTAAGATTCACTTATGTCCCCAATCCCTTTTGGAATGATCTCCAGAAGTTAGTTGTAAACTGGGCTCCTTTGTCTGATATAGTAGATGTGGGAACCTCGTAGAGTCTTACTATCTCCTTAATATATAACCTTGCATAGTCCTTAGCCGAATAAATAGTCCTGGCTAGGGGAACGTGGGCTGGTGTTGTCAGCCTATCCACAATAACCCATATAGAGTCATACTTTCGTGGAGTGCGAGACAAACCTGTAATGAAACCTATATTCTGGAATCTTCAGCCCCATGTATTACTTCTCGACTCCTTTATAAGACTTTAACTGTCACTCTAGCTTTTCATTTACTTCTTGCGTCTGAATTTATAGAACTTTCAGAAAACTTCCCAGGGGGGTCACCCATCCTAGAATTTCTCTCGCTTCAGCACGCTTAACTTTGGAACTCCGATGAAATACGATGCTTTAATGCAAATATGATCGCGTCCATTTCACCGCATGACCTCTATCATATAATCTGGAGCAAGTCGAAAGCTTAATGGATTTCGAAACGTTTTCATAACACGTTTTCCTTCGATTTAGAGGGGTCTCTTACTTTCCCGACTCCACCATTACTGTTTTAACCCTTTCCACCTCTCAATATTCACTCTTTACCTCTAGATATGACTACATTCCCGTCCTAAACTTCCAAATCCTCAATGGTAAGGAACACACCTTGATCGCTGTTACTTATAATCACTCGGTCATCGCCCTCCGGATTCTGTTCTCATTTTACCTCGTTCTTCGTCATTTCTATATCCGAGTCTTTTACCGTCCCGTCACTTCTGGCACCTGGGTCCTTAACTACGCGTGTCATGGTCTATTACTATGCCGTTGTCTCACTCCCTTCTTATTTCCTTCTTCCAGTTACCCCTTTTTTTTTTTTTTTGCACTCGCTATCATTTTCGCTATTATGTAACCCTCGTTCCAGACTTCTCCTACAGGACTCAATAAGTCTTCCTTATTCGTTCTATAGCTCACCTTCCCGTTTCACGCTTGCCTTTATATTCTAGCTATCTAGACCACGTCATAGCTTTAGCCGCTTTCTTACTAGGCCTTACTTATTTTCATAACAAGCCTTATTACGTCCACATTATACCTTATTCATAATCAATCCTATAATATAACACTTCTTAACCCCTTGCTTTTTTTTTCTTCTTTTTGATCCACTTTATCTTTAATGTTACACAAACTGTCTTATCAATACGTTCATATTCATCGCAATTCTTCTCCTCCGTACTCTCGCCTTAATCATACTATTACCTCTTTTACTATAAGCTCGTCATCGTTCGTCCCTGCTTATCAATTCAATCGGTACCTTAAATAACTCTCTGTTAAGATTTGCCAGTCTTCTCTAAATCATCCCTTAGTGTCATAAGCCCTTTTCAATTTCTCTGTACCATATCAACATCGACCTTATAATTATTATTATCCCCGATTCAATAATTAGCTTCTTTCTCGGTGTCGGCCGTACTCGTAGCTTAGTCAATCAATTTTTTTTTCATTACTATTGGCACGACCTTCCAAGACATATTACAAATCTATATCTCATTTTCACTTTATTTAAGGAAAATTTTGGCGAGTTTCCTCTCAGAATTGTTACTATCTCAAAACCTGTACACAGGAAATACCAACAATGCCTCACAGGGCCAACATATATATATATATACATATCGCATCATATCACGGCCTCACAGGGCTCCCAACATCATCGACAGTACAAAAATAATAAACATACCTTGTATGCCCAACTCAATGTTTTTGTCACACTTTCTTGTTTACTTTCCCTTTTTGATCTCAACTTGTATTTCAATCGTACTTTAATACCTTATTCGACATATACCTTTCATACCGTTGCTTACCTGCGTGCTTAGTAACTCCCAATATCGCTAGTCACCTTCTTCTGTCGCTGCCATTCTTCCGCTGAAATCAAAGGTTAGTATCAGAAGTCTCATTCCCTATGACTTGGCTCTATGGCACGATCTCAGATGTGAAAGAAGAGTAACCACCCTAGATGCCCTGTAGCCTCCTGTTTATAAATGTGGCGCGCTTCACACCACAAACAGGACTCTACCGGACACGACTTTGCAGACAACCCCTAGGACGAACTGCTCTGATACCAATTTATCACACCCTAGTTTTCGATAGGGCATGATGGGCACCCGACCCTTACTTAGGGCCGAGCGAACCCGCTGACCCTCGTCATACTCATAATCATATTGGGCCCGCAAAACATGACACAAGTACATAATGAATTTTTTTTTTTCGAAAACAAACATGCCTTTCACCTTATCAAATCGAATAAAACCTGTACCGTATGAAATCTGTAATCATATCAAATCTGTAACAATATGCGTAATGATACATCGGCTTACATAGCCGCTTATAAAACTGACATCTCATACACACGACACTGTCTGCAAAGTCTCTACCATAACTTCAGATACCATACAAAAGCACTCTGACTCGACAAAGACTCGGAGGAAATGGAGCTCGCCAATCCAGCTGGAACATCTTCTGCTAACATCACCTACTCATCTGTGGGTACCTGCGCGGCATGAAACGCAGCCCCCGAAGAAAGGGGGTCAGTACGGAATATGTACTGAGCATGTAAAGCATGGAATATCGTAAACAGAATCGTACTGAAACGAGGAGGGCAGAAAAGTAGCACAATAACCAGAAAATCATAACACTTGCCTTTGAAACATAAATCATACGTATCAATTTCATATTCAGCTCGTCATGGGACTGAGAAACAGAGTCGAAAAATCATCTCGTACACATGCATAGATATAACGTGCCCGCCCTCTAGTGAGGGGCGCGGTAAGTAAAACCATCAGATGCATATACATATAACGTGCCCCGGCCCTCTAGTGAGGGACGCGGTAAGTAAAATCATCATATCATGTACATATAGTGAGGGACGCGGTGAATGAAGTCATCATATGCCATCCTGGCCACCTCCCCATATCATCATATCATAATCATATCATATAACATGCCCCGGCCCTCTAGTGAGGGGCGCGGTGAATCATACCGTAGAATCGTGCACGAATACATGCCCGGCCCGGACGCAAGTGAAAGAGATAATAACAGCTCGCACGAGCGGAGTAGTGAGAAACCATATGCACAAATCATCATCACAGACTCAACGAAATAATCAAACGAAATCTCATTTAAAAGCTAAACAATGGTCAAGTCAAGTTCCTTCCGAAAATCACTCGAGAACATATCAAGTAGCACTTTAGAAATTGGAGGTACGTGTCAAAATCATATGACATAGCTTATGGAGATCAAGAACATAGTCGTCATTACAGACTCAATAGAATAGTCGAAGCGAACTATTATTTCAAAACCAAGACAATAGTCAAATCAGATTTTCTTCCGAATATCACTCGGGAACATATCAAACCGAACTTCAGAAATCATAGTTATGTACCAAAATCATATGCATAAAATCATTATCATAAACTCAAAAGGTAAGTAAACTGATCGTACTTGAAATCGGGATAATAGTCATATCATATTTTTTTTCAAAAGTCGTCAGAAGTACATAAAGGAAAGTCGCGGGACCCACGGACGAGCGTCAACCCAATCCGGGTCCGCTTTTATGGAAATCATAGTCATTATACGTCGTAGAATCATTTACGAGCATATCACAGCCATCCGGTTCTGTCTGTGAAAGTTACGGACGTTCGTAGTTACCAAGCTCTTTTGAAAACAAAACTTTTTATGCAACATTTGAAAACCAATCATACAAAGACATATAAACCATAGCCTGACCATATAAGAATGCTAACATAACGAATCTAATAAGCATCGTAAACATGCTCGGAGTTTAAGACTAGAATTACCCCCAAGGCTCGTAACGTATCATAACTTAGCCATATCTAAGACATGCCAAAAGAAGGAAAAGGTAAGTTTACATACCTTGATCGCTTTCAAAGCTAATCATAAATCAGATCCCGGGTTTCCCAATCTACAACAACATTATTGATGTCAAGTATTAACTATGGCGCGCTAAAAAATCCAAAGCCTAAGCTAGCACGTTACTTAACAAAATTCGGGCAGCATTTCCCCTGAAAACTTAATAATCCTCGAGATTCCAATTCAGCCCAAACGTTAATCAAAATACCAACAACAACAATACCAACAATTTCATATCAAACTAGAATTAAATCCATTCTTAAATCACTTCCAAAACAGCCTAATATACATTCTTTATTTTCGTATATGCGTAGTATAACAACAAACACAACGACAACAACTACAAGCCAATACTGAAACAGCCTATATGATAACAACAATAATTTATGTATATGCTTCCCATGCCACAATTTAGCTATTTGAATTTAAATATATCCTAGTAGTAGAGGAGTATATGCGTAGTATAACAAACATTGTTGTTCTCTTTAGGAAAGGCAACTTGCTGCTATGTTTGGAAAAAGCTATGTTTCAACTCTTTGGAAGGAAAACAATTTGAGGTCTCACATACAACAACTCTAAAAAGAAAATGACAATCCAAAGCATTTCATATTTAATTTAATGAGGTCCAACCCACAATATTTTTCTAAACAAATTCAAGTTATATTAACGTATATCCATGAACAGCCCATTATGATAACAACAATAATTTATCCGATTTCCACAATTAATTAATCATGAGATATAGCATTAGCCCATAGTCTATGCATAAAAATATTACAATTTCACACTTGTTAAGTCCTAAATATATTTCGGGATCGATTTTCATTTAAATATTTCTCCGGACTCGGGAGAATTATCTAGTCCTACGGAAACATATTAGCTTGGACCGTATTTCTCAAGAAAAACTTATTTTCTTCACCTTGTCTTATCACTTTTCAGGGGATAACTACGAATATCATTTAACTAGCACGCTTTCGATCTATGTTTCTTTTGGAGTCCTCGGAAAGTGTTGTTTTCCTCTCTTATCGAATTTCATTGCATCTTTTAGGAAAGGACTTGCCGCTATGCTTCGGAAAAAATAACGTTCTTTGAATATGTTTCTTTCGATTAGAAAGATAAACGTTATTGGTATCCGAAGTGGAAAACGCTAGTGTTTGGGTCTAAACAAGAAAAAAAAGACAATCCAAAGCATTTCATATTTAATTAGCGTGAGGTCCAACCCCTTCTCAATATTTTTCTATGTCACAAACTTATCCAAGTTATATTGCAACACGTATATCATATATAGGACATTAGTCATCTTTTCTATTCCTTGGCAAGGCTCCACGTGGACATGTAAAGATAATACATATCTTTTTGTCCATAAAGATTAACTAGCGCTCCACTTAATATCCAACAATTAATAATTTAGGGTCTCTCGCATAATTCATTTTTTTTTATCTCAATTCACTTAAACATGGACCACTATTTTAACACACTTCACATACTTATTATCATAATCATGAGATATAAGCATTAGCCCATAGTCTCATTTGCCACACATAAAAATATTATTTTCAATCACCGTGATCACACTTTTTAAGTCCTAAATTATTTCGGGACCTTATAAGACTTTAACTCTTTGTACACCGAGCTCAAGATTTTCATCCTTGAATATGATCGAATTCTCCGGACTCGGGTAAACGTTTTTTTTTTGCTCGTTGACGATTAAATTTTTTCTAGTCCAAAAATACGGATATTATACCTCTTTTACTTGGACCGTATTTCACTCAAATAAATGTTGAAACTCAACAAAACTTATTTTCTTCAATTGGTTTAACTTCAAATCCTTACGATACATGTGTACTATCACTTTAACCTCGTTCT
This sequence comes from Lycium ferocissimum, assembly GCF_029784015.1. Classification (NCBI taxonomy): domain Eukaryota; kingdom Viridiplantae; phylum Streptophyta; class Magnoliopsida; order Solanales; family Solanaceae; genus Lycium; species Lycium ferocissimum. The sequence goes on from NC_081344.1 coordinate 30,933,291, forward strand.
TCGTCATTTCTATATCCGAGTCTTTTACCGTCCCGTCACTTCTGGCACCTGGGTCCAGTATATATATACTACGCGTGTCACCTTTCATCATATTACTATGCCGTTGTCTCACTACATTCCCAATCACGCTTTTCTTATTTCCTTCTTCCAACTTCCTCCTTTTTTTTTTTGCACTCGCTATCATTTTAATTATTATGTAACCCTCGTTTCATTTGAAATCGGACTTCTCTCACATGGCAGACTCAATAAGTCTTCCTTATTCGTTCTATAGCTCACCTTCCCGTTTCACGCTTGCCTTTATATTCTAGCTATCTAGACCACGTCATAGCTTTAGCCGCTTTCTCACTAGGCCTTACTTATTTTCATAACAAGCCTTATTACGTCCACATTATACCTTATTCATAATCAATCCTATAATATAACACTTCTTAACCCCTTGCTTTTTTTTTTTGATCCACTTTATCTTTAATGTTACACTAGGCCTTACTTATTTCTTGACCCCCTTATCAATACGTTCACATTCATCGCAATTCTTTTCCCTCCGTAACTCTAGCCTTAATCATACTATTACTCTTTTAATGTTATAAGCTCGTCATCGTTCGTAAAACCCACTGCTTATCAATTCCGTGCCCCGGCCCGTAGGACGCGGTACCTTATAATAATCATATCATAATCTCTATAATAAGACTCTCATCGTTAAGAGATTAAATGAGAAACCATATGCACAAACATCATCACGGACTCAGCGAAATAATTCTCTAAATCATCCCTTGTCACTGTCATAAGCCCTTTTCAATTTCTATTTACACCTCGCATACCATATCAACATCGACCTTATAATTATTATTATCCCCGATTCAATAATTAGCTTCTTTCTCATGGTGTCGGCCGTAATGGCTATAGTTTAGTCAATCAATTTTTTTCATTACTATTGGCACGACCTTCCAAGACATATTACAAATCTATATCTCATTTTCACTTTATTTCGGGAAAATTTTGGCATATATATATATATATATATATCAGAATCGTTACTATCTCAAAATCCGTACAGAGAAAGGAAATACCAACAATACCTCGCGGGCCAACATGTATATATACATATTGCGATCATATCACCACCAAGGTGCTCCCAACATCATCGAACAAAAATAATAAACATACCTTGTATGCCCAACTCAATCGGCAAGAACTCACACTTTCTTGTTTACTTTCCCTTTTTGATCTCAACTTGTATTGTGTGTCGTACTTTAATACCTTATTCGACATATACCTTTCATACCGTTGTTGTTACCCGCGTGCTTAGTAACTCCTTAATATCGCTAGTCACCTTCTTCTCGTCGTCATTCTTGTGCCGAAATCAAAGGTTGTCGTATCGAATCAAGTCTCATTCTATGAGTTGTGTGGCTCATGGCACGATCTCGAATTTAATGATGTGAAAGAAAGAGTAACCACCCTAGATTGTAGCCTATAGTTTATAAATGTGGCGCGCTTCACACCACAAACAATGTTTGAGATTGTATGGATTACTTGAAATGTTCTTTGCGTTTGAAACCCTCGGAGACGAACGAATGATCAATAATACCAATTTATCACACCCTAGTTTTCGATAGGGCATGATGGGGCACCCGACCCTTACTTAGGGCCGAGCGAACCCGCTGATCTCGTCATACTCATAATCATATTGGGTCCGCAAAAAACATGACACAAGTACATAATGAATTTTTTTTTTTCCGGAAACAAACATGCCTTTCACCTTATCAAATCGAATAAACCCAGTACCGAAATGAGAATGAAGAATTACTATCAAATGACAGAACCAATATGCGTAATGATACATCGGCTTACATAGACGCTCATAAGACCCCGACATCTCATACACACGACATATTATACGCAAAGTTCTACCATAACCCGATACCATACAAAAGCACTCCCGACTCGGCAAAGTTTTTGAGGAAATGGAGCTCGCCAATCCCAAACTGAACATCTTCGCTAACATCACCTACTTTCTCAGGTACCAAGGCATAAAAACTAAGCTTTACAATATTTCTCCGATGAAAGGGGTCAAAATATACGGAATATTCTTTAAGAATGTAAAGCATGGAATATCGTAAAAACGGTAGGAATCGATGCCTATGAAACGAGGAGGGCAGAAAAGTAGCACAATAACTAGAAAATCATAACACTTGCCTTTGAAACATAAATCATACGTATCAATTTTTCATATTCGGCATGCTATCGTTCATGGACCGCCTTAGAAACATAGTCGAAAATCATCTCGTACGACCTTATGCATAGATATAACGTGCCCCGGCTCCTGCTAAATATGAGGGGCGCGGTAAGTAAACCATCGACTTATTATTATAACGTGGCCCCGGCCCCTACGCGGGATTTATGGCTGAGGGACGCGGTAAGTAAAATCATCATATCATGTACATATAACGTGCCCGCCCCTCTAGTGAGGGACGCGGTGAATGTTCTAAGTCATCATATGCCATCCTCGGCCACCTCCCCATATCATCATATCATAATCATATCATATAACATGCCCCGGCCATCTAGTGAGGGGCGCGGTGAATCATACCGTAGAATCGTGCACGAATACATGCCGGCCCGGACGCAAGAAAGAGATAATAACGTGCTATGGTCTATGATTCGCACGAGCGGAGTAGTGAGAAACCATATGCACAAATCATCATCACGTATTTACTCAACGAAATAATCAAACGAAATCTCATTTAAAAGCTAAACAATGGTCAAGTCAAGTTCCTTCCGAAAATCACTCGAGAACATATCAAGTAGCACTTTAGAAATCGGAGGTACGTGTCAAAATCATATGACATAGCTTATGGAGATCAAGAACATAGTCATCATTACAGACTCAATAGAATAGTCGAAGCGAACTATTATTTCAAAACCAAGACAATAGTCAAATCAGATTTTCTTCCGAATACCACTCGGGAACATATCAAACCGAACTTCAGAAATCATAGTTATGTACCAAAATCATATGCATAAAATCATTATCATAAACTCAAAAGGTAAGCGATCGTACTTGAAATCGGGATAATAGTCATAGCATATTTTTTTTCAAAAGTCGTCGAAGTACATAAAGGAAAGTCGCGGGACCCACGGACGAGCGTCAACCCAATCCGGGCCCGCCTATGGAAATCATAGTCATTATACGTCGTAGAATCATTTACGAGCATATCACGTTCCATCCGGTTCTGTCTGTGAAAGTTACGGACGTTCGTAGTTACCAAGCTCTTTTGAAAACAAAACTTTTTATGCAACATTTGAAAACCAATCATACAAAGACATATAAACCATAGCCTGACCGATATAAGAATGCTAACATCACGAAGCAAATAAGCATCGTAAACATGCTCGGACTTTAAGACTAGAATTACCCCCAAGGCTCGTAACGTATCATAACTTAGCCATATCTAAGACATGCCAAAAGAAGGAAAGGTAAGCTTTACATACCTTGATCGCTTTCAAAGCTAATCATAAATCAGATCCCGGGTTTCCCAATCTACAACAACATTATTGATGTCAAGTATTAACTATGGCGCGCTAAAAAATCCAAAGCCTAAGCTAGCACGTTACTTAACAAAATTAGGCAAAGATTTCCCCCGAAAACTTAATAATCCTCGAGATTCCAATTCAGCCCAAACGTTAATCAAAATACCAACAACAACAATACCAACAATTTCATATCAAACTAGAATTAAATCCATTCTTAAATCACTTCCAAAACAGCCTAATATACATTCCTATACCGATGCTTGTATATACTTCTTTATTTTCGTATATGCATAGTATAACAACAAACATAACGACAACAACTACCCAATCCCACAATATTCCAGCCACACAAAACAATTCATAACAACCACGAAATGTACCTATATGATAACAACAATAATTTATCCGATTTCCCGCAATTAATTTCGTAGTTCCCATGCCACAATTTAGCTATACCGAATGAATTTAAATATATCTAGTAGAGGAGAATTATTACCTCATATGCCAAGAAATAATTTTCTTCCACCTTATTTCACTACGACGTAACTTTCGATCTCCCCAACGAATCGGAAACATTGTTGTTCTCTTTGGAAAGGCAACTTGCTGCTATGTTTCGGAAAATAACGTTACTGCTATGTTTCTTTTGGAGTGGAAAGTGTTGTTGGTATCTTTTGGAAGGGAAAAACGTTGCTGCCATGCTTGTATTTGAGGTCTCACATATTGTTCCAACAAGTTTTTGGGTCTAAAAAGAAAATGACAATCCAAAGCATTTCATATTTAATTAGCCGTGAGGTCCAACCCCTCCTCAATATTTTACTATATCACAAACTTATCCAAGTTATATTGCAACACGTATATCATATATAGGACATTAGTCATCTTTTCCATTCCTTGGCAAGGCCCCACGTGGACATGTAAAGATAATACATATCTTTTTGTCCAAAAGATTAACTAGCACTCCACTTAATATCCAACAATTAATAATTTACCTGCATAATTCATTTTTTTTTATCTCAATTCACTTAAACATGGACCACTTTTAACACACTTCACATACTTATTATCATAATCATGAGATATAGCATTAGCCCATAGTCTCATTTGCCACACATAAAAATATTATTTTCAATCACCGTGATCACACTTGTTAAGTCCTAAATTATTTCGGGACCTCAAACTCTTTGTACACCGAGCTCTCGATTTTCATCCTTGAATATGATCGAATTCTTCGGACTCGGGTAAATTTGTTCCGTTGGACGATTAAATTTTTCTAGTCCAAAAATACGGGATATTATAGCTTGGACCGTATTTCACTCAAATAAATGTTGAAACTCAACAAAACTTATTTTCTTCAATTGGTTTAACTTCAAATCCTTACGATACATGTGTACTATGACTTTAACCACCTATAAGCTTGGGGGATAACCTCGTGTCCGTTACTAATATCATTTAACTAGCACGCTTTCCGACGTACGAAAATACGGGATGTAACATGTATGATCATGGGTATCGATCTTGATATACTTCTAATGGATCATTTGTATGGATGCATTTAGCCTCTATGTGAATCTAGACTATCTCCGAATAAGAAAAGATTATTTCTTTCAATGCTTTTCCCAAAGATATGAAAGTGTGCATGAAGAACGGTTAATTATGCCAAGTAAATAGCTCTTATTCCTAAGTGAATTTCTCAAACAAGGTTTAAAGCCTCGAGTTCTTGTTATTTGTTCTTACCAGACCCTAGTTATTTTCCCAAATAAACTAAAGTTTATGGTGTTAGTTAATTTTTGCAACCACTAACTATATGATTAAAGCGAAGAACAAATAAACCCTAAAAATCCATGATGTATATATCAATCACAATCCCCAATCACAAAACACCCATCCTTGGGTTCACAACCTTAGTAAAGAGATTTAGCTACTCATAAAAGAAGAAGAAGAAGAAGAAGAACAATAATAAATAATTGAGATCATAGTGCTTATGAATGATTGATTGGAATTAAAGAGAAAATAATTGCGATTGTTTGTAATCCCCCAAAAGACTTCAAAAACTATAAGTATTCAATGCTAAGGAAATAAAACTGAAATCTGGTAAATTGTAGCCTACGAAACCTACATCAGGCATTTATAAGAGTCTAAGTCGTGAAAAACCTGTTGACAAAATTGCCCCCGACGGATCAACGTACGAACCGTAAATATTATACGGTCAGTAAAATCTGCAGTTCCTGTCCGTAAAATCTCCTCCTGCCGCCCAGATCTACGCTTCCTTTTGACGGACCATAAATATTTTACGGTCCGTATAATTGGTCCCTCAATTCTTCTTTCAGTTGAGATTTGTTGTAACTGATATACGGTGGGATTTACGGACAGTAAATAATGTACGGTCCGTACTTTCTGCTGTGAATTCCCTCTTGTGTATGAGACTTCTCTATCACTGATCTACGGTTGAATTGACGGCCGTAAATATTATACGGTCCGTCGTTTTGCTTGGTAAAATGCCAGCTTCAGTTATTTCTCTTTCTTGAACATCTCTTTAAGTCATTTTCATGACTTTTGCCACAAACACAATAAATACCTGCAACATAACACAAACACATCAAAAGACCCAAACTTTCTTGAAAAACAAGTAAAACTCGCCATCAAAAAGCATCAAATGTGCTGAAATTTTGCGACACATCAGCACCCCCAACTTAAAGTCTTTGCTTGTCCTCAAGCAAGTCACATAACACAAATGACTCAACTAATATAGATACAAATAGAATAACAATTTCTACAATGGTTTTGACTAAGAACTACCAGCTTGCATGATTTCCCTTGACTAACCCTCTCAATTTAAAATAGTTCCACTCGGATGTGTGATTCAAAACACGTCATGACTAATAATGAAGCTTCCATAGATAACAGCAGGTTATTGGGACTGCTGATGCACGCTCAAACACTACTTTTGGGTAAGCATTCAATGTTGCTCAACCTTCATGCCCTCTCACAGACCAAAGAATGTCCCACACACATATATACAAAGAATTTGGGACGAAGATGAAACAGATAAGAAGCACTCACACTCACAAAGACGTTCACACAGTACAAATGCACATACCATATGCTTGCCCTTAATTTCAATGCCTTAACTTTGGACGGTTCAGCCGTGATCACACTAGGACTTGTTCTTGGCTTGTAATGCAGGCTTGGGGACGGGTAGGATACTCATTTAGGAATTAGTGACTCACCCTCCTTGAACACTACACCTTTCTTTTACCTTGACTCGCCCATCATTTTTCTCCCTTTGTTTTCACTTGTTCGACTTTGATGTGGGTTGCTTATTAATGAAACTACTTTCTTTTTGTGCTGCACTTTTTCTGATTTTCTTCTTTTGTTTTTTTCTTTTTACACTATTATATTGTTTTTTCTTTTCTAACACCCACATCGAATCGTGACTGGATAACTAATGTCACTCCCAACTTAGGCTTTTAGACTCTTCTTCACACTTCCGTCACCCCCAACTTAGACATTTTGCCTCTTCTCTCTAAAAGTGTCAAGGAGGGAACGGGTGCAATGATGGATTCATTTAGAACGGGTACAGGTTTGTTAACAGCTAGTCAAGAAAATGGGCCAAGGCTCAACAGAGGAAACTAGGGATTAATTGCATCACAGGGTAAGGCTTATAGGAAATAGTCGAATTCCAAAGAAAGCCTACGATCACTTCACAACCAAACTATCCTAAGCATTCAAGCATGAAAAACCAGGCAAGTTCTAGATTGCAAAAGCAGAGTATGAACACAACTAATGCACTCACACGCACAATGGCATAAGGATCACTTTAATTACTACCCAAGTAACATTCGACACACATAATACCCCAATATTGCAACTGTCATAAACAGAAGCATGCATGTCAATACACAACATATCCCAAGTATCTACATCAATTTTTTTCCGTAGAGGGGTCATTATTTACCAAACATTTTCAGAATCAACATGCATAGCTTTAAGTTCATTAACCACTACCATCTAAGTCATAGCTATTCTATCTTATCTACACAACCTAAACATGCCAGTTTCAATAGAAATAAAACCCCTCAGGAAAAGAACTCCGGCAAAGAAAAGCCGAGGGGGTTCCTAAACATATATTTACATTACAATAACATCAAGTAGTCCCACCCCCAACTAAAAAATGATGCACTGCCCTCAGGGCATCAATGTAAGCATAAAAAAGCAAGGGTTAGGACTACCTGAGGCACTCTAGGCGCAATGCTTATCCTAATGTGCACCCACCGCATCGCATCGGCAGGCCGGGATCAATCGTCTTTGCCAGAGGCTCCTGACCGACTCCGTAGTGAGTGGGTCCTCTCAGATAGTAGTCACGGCCCCCTGTGTACCACAACGCCGGGCACCGTCGCTCAATAGGGGGACTTCTAGTGTCGCTTCGATGCCCCGTGAAGTGGTAGTCAAAGGACCGCCGTGTGGCTTTATTCACCTCGAAGCGAAAGTGACCTCATCCCGCTTATGTAATATCCTTCTTCACCATTTTCATCTCAGCTATTGACGACATCTTCTCCAACTCAAGGACTCTCCTCTCAATACTATCAATTTTGGAGTGAATTTGATGGGTGATTGGGTGAGGGACTCCTATAGCGGCTCCATCTCCTTCCGGACTGCCCGCGCTATGACCCCTTCTAACTTTTCTAACAAGCTAGCAATCTGTCGATCAGCTCTGTTCGCCTTTACATAGGAGTCATGGAAGTTTTGGTCACAATGGAACAATGGCACCCCTGTGAAGTGCCGTAGATTGGGGGTGACTCTGTTGAGCAAAGCGGCGGTCATTATAGCAAGGGTGCCCGCAGCTGGTCTCATAGGTCGCTTAAAGAGGTAGGACAAGAAGAGGACCTGTGTGGACCACCGCGGGAGCTGGGCGTCACATGGCAGGGCCTCAAGACCCTCTTGGGTCTTCTCTAATGTAGTGCCCTCTTCCTCATTCTGGTCGGAATCATATTGCACCAGTTCTGGTGCCGCCACACCACCTCGGGCTGCCAAAAACACAGCCTGAACATCCTTATCCTTACTCTTGGTTAAGCTATAGACATGCTTCGCCTCAAGTCCGTGGTCCCGGTAGGGGAACTTCTAGACCTCTGCCTGCAAGCAAAGACCCGTAATGAAGCACGAGAAAACCAAAGAAAGCCCAGGCTGGGTCACTCGTGTACGAATCTCATCTGCTATCAACTTTCCTATATCAATTGCGTATCAGGACATGATGAAAGCCACTAGAATTGCCTCCACTGGTCAGTAAGTCGATTATTCCGCTCGTGTAAGGAAGACTTTGCTTAGTTGCGAATGCTTCACAAGAATTTGGTTTGAATCGAGTGATCTTTCTTTAATCGTATACTAGAGTTGGGTACGCCTACGTCAGGCTTCCTCTTTGTAATAACCGGGTTACCCATGGAAACTCCTTCAACGTAATAGGTCTCCGTTTCTCTCTACGTAGTCTAACACATCGCTGTTTGTTGGTATGGGCCTTAATCGTCCACAGTAAAAATCGCTGATGACTTTGCTGGAGAAATCAATCCTCAATCCCCTAACAGTTACCTTCTGAAGACGTATGACTGTCCGAGCTTATTGGAGTGGCCTGTACCTGTTATTTAACTCCGCAGCATAATTGGCATAAAATTCTCGCACAATAGGGGTACATATATGTGCTGGGTGGTTCGCTAAGGAAGCCCCATCCATGGTGATCAATGACAACCTGTATGTTAAGGAAATATTCCACCCCATCAAAACTGATCCACCTTTTCTCATAGATGCTCCGGCCGAAATCATGTCCTCCTTCCTTAGGCTCCAGCCCTTTCTCGTATATTTCCTTCGAACCTTGCACTGAGAATCGAATAGGATGTTCAGACATCTCCTTCATTCTGTTCTTATCTCGTCGTGCTGCTTCCTCAGCATCAGACTCCTTCAGCATGTTACTTGCCTCCTTCTGAGTGGGCAGTTCAGGAGAGCTTGATAATTTCTCTCCATCACTGTTGGAGCCAGTGTTCCTTGATGAGGTCCCCTCTTTGATCGAGGTTCACGGGAGTTTGTCGCTAACGAGGTCTCGAGTCATTCTAGGAGGGAGACCGATCCCTCTCCTCAATTGGTGTGTCCCGATGATGGAGCCTTATTCGATTATTAGACCGACCTCATCCCCGACCCTGTCCTGTGGTTTGGGCACGACCCCTTCTGATAGTATTCTTCGGAGCTATACCTGTGGAGTGCATATTAGTATATACAATCTGAGAAGGGGCAAACAAGGATAATATTTTACAAATACAATTTTTTTATTTTTATTTTTATTTTTACGAACCATAAAAGATATACGGTCCGTAAAAGCAGAAATTTTGTAAATTAACAACAAGTGTTGAAGCATTGTACGGCTAGGGTATTACCACGCGGGGTTTTACGATTAGTAAAAGTTCGCGGTCCGTAAAATCTTCAGAATCGGGGGATAGTAACTTGGGAAGAAAGCTGTTTTACGATGCAAGTTAACCCATAAAATTTTACGGTCCGTGTTGTATCGTAAAACAAGAGCAGGGAGCTTGGTTATATAGTAGAGTATTTCGAATACGTACTTGCTTACTATCCGTAAATCCATTCATAAGATTCCTCTCATATACCATGCTTGTAACAAATTCCCAAGTGACTTCCCTTTAATACCTAGCATTCAACAATGAATTATTATGCATGAAACCCCGTGATTATGGTCGTATCATGTCGGGGGTTACTCAGACTTCACCCCAATTCATACTTTCTTCATTCAGGCGTTTTATCGAACAGTTGGTAGGCATAACGAATTGTGAAATCAATTTTGACATTGACAATCGAAATGCCCACCGACTCAATAGGGGTTTCGAATACTCATTCCCCAAGAGTCCAATGTTTAAACACAACACAACCAAATCCCCGCCCCAGCTAATTTCTTGAATCTATCCCCCATATAATGAAAACTTAAGAATTTCCAATCAAGGTCATTGTAAAACGAATGAGTGTTCGTCCATCTCGCTCTTATGCATTACTATATCATGACTAGGGCATGAAAGAATCGACAAACCTTGTAAAGATGCTGGTGATCAACTAAACACGAAGAGTACAATTGAATTTTTTTTTTTGATTCTTGCTTCAACTCAAATGGGTGAGAAGGGATTATGATTTGTTGATGTGGTGTTGTGGTGAGGAGTTGTGATTATGTGTAGGAGAGGAATATGTAATGTCTGATTGTGGGGAGTGAAAAGGCGAGTGAATTTAGGGATGTGATAAGTGCAGTGTTTGAGTTGGAGGAGGAGAGGAATGTTCATTTTTAATTTGGGAGTT
>NC_081344.1:30944259-31007607 GCF_029784015.1 Lycium ferocissimum
GTGAATGAGTGATTGAGAGCACCCTTTTTCCGGAGGTGCCAAAAATTATTCTTTTGTCATATATATAGTATATATTCATGTTTGGGTCGGGATCCCCCCCGTCCTATGTCTAGATCTAGTGAGGCTCGTAAACGCGGGGGGTACGGTCCCTAGTTGTAGTATAGAGTATATATTATTTTGATAATGGCTTATGTTTTAAAAGATGATTTTTTGATGATAGTTTTATAGGTTTGAGAAAACATAATGGAGCGGAAAAGACAAGAAGGCGGGTTGGGGGCCCGATACCCGCGGCCCCGTGTTGGGGCGTGACACGTCGACAATAAAAGCAAGGGGCATCTGGGCCCAAATTTTTAAAACACAATTCGAAGATAAAAAAGATAAATAAGGAATCTAGCAAGATAAGTCAATATAATCACAATCCATCATCCCCTGAACATCTAAACCCAAATCAAAGCCCAATGACCATCCAATCCAATCCCACAATAAAATCACACCGACCCCCAACCCCCGTGGCCGTGACTGGGAGCCGGGCACCCGTACATACCCAATAACTAGAATCACCATACAAATACTTGCACATTTACAAAGATCATACGTAGTCTACAAATTGTCGCATTTATCAAAGACAGTATATCGCACAGAAGCCGCAAGGTCATTAATATACACACAATATGCCAAAATATATATACATGCAATCGACAAGGCCGGCGACCGCGAGCCGGGACCGCCCAAAACATAAAACATGCGAAACAAAATGAAATAAGAATATACACAACCCACATATATGTCTACACTTAAGAGTCATAACGAATCATATGATTCAGACAGGGCCCCGCCGTACCCCTGAATAAACATATGCATATACAACGGAAGAGTCTGTACCAAAATATAGGCTCCGGAACGAAGGAGCACTCCAAAGTAGCAGAATAGGTGTCCTAGGCTGGCGGATCACCAAGATGGGCGTCTGTACCTGCGGGCATGAAACGCAGCCCCCCCCCCCTTAAGGGTGTACTTATACTGTTACCCCATTATACTTTATCCTATGTCCGCATTTTCCAATCTCAATTAGGCGGCACTTTTATTCCGACAATTCAGATCCCCTTGCCGTTCATCTACTCACTTTCTTTCTTTTCCAAATATCATTGTGTTAGTACTTCCCAAGCTTATCCCAGTGAAAAATGGGGCGCTTGCCTTGTGGACATTTGCCCATTTATTTTTCTTTACTTGAACTTCGTTACCCTCGTCCGATTAATGCCTTTTCCACATACCGCCACCGGGTCGTCGAATACACATATCCGTTAATATAGCCATGTACGGGATATCATGTGCATATCTATACAGACATAATTACTACTATCTTGCTTACAAAATATTTCCAAACACTATTCCAACTCACCCTAATCCTGGAGCTGTAATGCACTCTCTTTCTCTTCACCGGTCTAGTCCGCCCCGGCCTACGCGACCTCCTAAGGTTTTCGCCCACTCCGCATATTCTAATTTCCCCTTAGGCTACCCTAGCTTCCCATTTGGCTCTCCTGTGTCTGACTGTATAGGACTTTTTAGTACACTTCCCAGTGGGTCACCATCCTAAATTCTCTCACTCAAGACGCCTTTCTCTCTTTGCCGCTATTAAACAACATTCATACAACAAATACACATACATAAGAATATTACAATAAGGGCTCATATACCCGGATCCGCATTCGGTGCCGCCTCCGCATCCTCGTCTACTCGCCAAAGCGTATATGCGGTTCGAAGGACCGCTAGAACCGGGACTCCGCCGCGACCTCTACCACGGCCTACCGGTGCCGCATACCCCCGCCCCTATAGGGCGCATAGCTACCGAGGGAAGATGAACCAAGAACCGACCCCATAGCCGGGCCGCACTACCCGGACTACCCCTATACGGACACTCCTCATAATATGGCCTTGACGGCCACAAGAAAACAAGCACCAGTACCAAGACGGCATTCCCCAAAATGAGGCCTACCACAACGAGAACACCAAGGCAAAGGTGGCCTTGACTGGCTGGAGCCCCTATCCATCTGTGAACCCGAGGCCCTGGAGCTCGGACCTGCTCCCCGAATACCCGCCTCCCCCGCCTCCCCCCGCAACCGTGGGGGTGTGCTCCGTGCCGGCGGGGAGAATATCCCAGCCGCCGAGACTTTCTCGCGCTCGAGACTCTCCGTGTATCACCCGGCCGGATCCGGCCCTCTTGGGCCGGCCCCCGTCATACTCCGTCGGGCTGACGTCCTCTGTGTCGGTCCTCCATACCCTGGGCGTGTGCCTGTACACGGGCAATATCCATACCGGGCTGGGCCGCCATCACCAAGCAGCTGTCAACCAAGTACTGGTCCAGCCCCATCACATACCGGTGCATCCGGTCAGTCATATCAGATAAGCGGACGCATATCTGGCGCCGAATCAAACTCCGGACTATACTCCCGACACTCTCGCCCCTCGCTTCACAAATGCGTTTTACCTTGTGCCGGGGCATGGCCAAGAAAGGCCTCTGTGAACTCGCCCCATACTGCTGGGGGGGCACCCTCACCTCTGGACAATACCCAGGACTCATACCAATTTGCGGCTACATGCCGCAACTAGTATGATGCCATCTCGACAGACTCGATCTCGGTCGCCTTAATTAACCGTAATGTACGCAAAGATCTGTCTGATAAACTCCTGAGGGTCCTCCGCGGGTTTCGACCCGAAAAACTCTGGTGGATTACATGTCAGGAAATCACGGGCCCTCGAACTATTACGTCGGTCCGCCTGATCACCCCCTACTCCGAGCCTGTGGGCCTGCCCTGCTACCAATCGGGTCAATAACTGGACTGCCTCTCGCATGGCCCTATCCTCCGCCCCCATAGGGATCAAGTCAAGTGCTCGAACCTCGGGAGCCGGCGGTGGAGCCGCCTGCACCGGCCAACATCCAAGCCCCTCTCGATAACGTGGTGTAGCCGAAGGCCGTACGGGGGCATAATCTCGACGGGTACGGGCCCCATAACTCTCCGAGCCCTCGGCTAGTCTCACCAATACCAAAGACTTGCCCTTTCACCGTGGCCTTCAAGGCATCGCTGAAAATATAACATTTCGTTAGAGAAGAGTCATCCGATAACACACTCTATCGCACGATCTAAGATCGAAGGAAAGATAACATCCTAAATGCCCCGTACTTCCTCGCTATAGATGTGGTGCACAACACACCGATAAACAAGACCAACACGGTCCGTAGACATTCCGAGGACGAACCGTTCGATACCACTCGTCACGACCCAACCCCGTAGGCCGTGACTAGTGCCCGAGCTGGGCACCCAAACACATTCATTAACCCGAATCACAAACAGATATCTTATGCGTATACAAATATCAGACGCTGTCTCAAATTATCTCAAACTGTTTCAAACACAAACACATATATATCAGGAGCCGGCAAGGCTATCAAATGGCGCATCGGCCCCAAAACATATGAAAATGCAAGCCGACAGGGCTGCCACGGCGAATGGGATCGCCCAGAACATATAACATACACAAACGCCTGTACAGAAGTAGGCACAACCCACATATACGTCTACAAACCTCTAAACAGACCAATAGAATTATATGACGGGACAGGGCCCCGCCGTACCCCTGACAAACAAATACATATGCAACGAACGAATATATACCAAAATGTGAGCTCCGGAATAAAAGGAGCACTCCAACAGCAGAATAGGTGTCCTAGACTGGCGGATCACCGAACTGTACGTCTGTACCTACGGGCATGAAACGCAGCCCCCGAAGACAGGGGGTCAGTACGGAATATGTACTGAGTACGTAAAGCATGGAATGCAATAGACATAATCATAACCGGACTGGAATTTACAGAAACCCGTACAGTAATCAGAAAATCAAAAGACTTGCCTTTAAATCATATATCATACGTGTCCATATCATATCATCGAATCATAATATACGTACACCGTACCCGGCCCTCCAATGAGGGGCTCGGTGGATAAGGTCATATAATCATCATGCATAGTCATCATATAATCATACATACATGCATATCGTACCCGGCCCTCTAGTGAGGGACTCGGTGAGTAAAATCATATCATCATGCCGTCACATATATGCATATATCGTACTCGGCCCTCTAGTGAGGGACTCGGTGAATAGCGTACCCGGCCCTTTCGGGACTCGGTGGATAGAATCATCATATGCCATCCTGGCCGCCATCCCCATATCATCATATCATCATATATATATATATATATATATATATATATATATATAGTACCCGGCCCTCTGGTGAGGGACTCAGTGAATAATGCAGTGAACCTGTGCACGAACACATACCCGGCCTCCTCGGTGAATCGGAATAATAACAGCTCGCACGAGCAGAGTAGTGCGAAACCATATGCACATCAAACATCATTACAGACTCAATGAAGTGATCAAAACAAACTCTCTTCTTTTAAAGCCAAGATAATAGTCGATCAAGTTTCCCCGAACGTCACTCGGGAAGATATCAACAGAACTTTTAGAAAAATCGTAAGTACGTATCAGGATCATATGCACATACATCATTATGACGTTACTGATTCAATGGATAAGCAAGTAGTCGACACTCGAGAGTCAAAACGGAAATCATGCTAAGTTTGTTAAAAAACAAGTCATTAGGACTTTACAAATGAAAATCTCGGGGACCACGGAAATACGTTAAATCAGTCCGGGCCCGCCCATGAAATCTAAAGTCATCATATGTTATCGAATCATTATTATAAACTCAAAAGATAAGTAAACTGATCGTACTTGAAAACGGAATGATAGTCATATCATATCCTTTCAAAAATCATCAAAAGTGCATAAAGGAAAGTCGCGGGGCGCACGGATGGGTGTCGACCCAAGTCGGGCCCGCCTATGGAAAACATAATCATCATATGCTATAAAAGCTCCTACGAACATATCGAGGCAATCCGAGCCTTTCGGTGAAAGTTACGGTCGTTCGTAGTTACGAACTCTTTAAAAACAAAACTTTTTATACAACATTTGAAAACCAAATATTCCAAAGACATGGGCCAATATTTCATCACATCAAGCATACGAATACCAAGAAACAAATAGGAATCATAAACATGCTCGGATCGCGAGAGTAGAATTCCTCGAGGCTCGTGTCATAGCCCATTTGTAACTAAGGCATGCCAAAGAAGGAAGGATTGAGCTTTACATACCTCGATCGCTCTCAAAGCTAATCCAAACTCAAGCTAGTGCCCACCTACGTCTCGGGCTCCCCAAGGTCTACACAACGTCAACGGATATCAAATATTAGCTATAGACGTTTAGGCGTTTAATTCCAAACTAGCACTTAATTCTACAGAAATTTAGGCAGCACTTCCCCTGTAAATAGACCAACCCCGAGAATTTAACTCGGCCAAATCAACAACAACAACACCAACAACCAAACTAGCAACATCAATAACCAATCCGAAAAGCAATATAACATTAGTAACCCTCTTTTACATTATTCAACAACATTCATAATATTCAATTCAACGGCTTACATTCAAGCCAACATCAACGCTCATACATTCATATACTAGCCCGAACCCATACCAACAATATTCAAGAACATTTTAAACAATTCATACAACATTTCAAACATCCCAAACAACATCCCAACTCACCCGAATTCTGCCCCAAACCCGAGAACACAACCATAGCCCATTCCTCACTTCCAAATCATGATTTGCACCAACAATCCACCCTCTAACAATGTCATTCTCATAAACATAAAAATTACATTAAATGCACACAATTCTCCAAATCTGCCCATGCAATTACAACATCAATCTTGCGTCATTAAACTCTTATCGCCAACATAGAATTCATAACGACACAATCAAAATTCTAAATAGAATTAATCCATTCTTGTCATATAATATGACCTATATTCGGCCAACACTACACATATACATATGTTGATGATTCTCATTCTTTTCTTCACACTACACAACTAAACATGCTACATAGAATCAATTTATCATCTCAACACAACACACACACCTACACGCCATACACACACATGCACGGCTTCACCTCCAACATGCCATATTTCATGATTTTCATCTATTTTGGCATACTACAACATGCATACATCATTCACAACACATAAAACAAGATTAAATCTTACCTTTTCCCTTCAACTTTACAACTTGGCTAGGGTGGTGAATGATGAAAACGAGTAATCTATTGGCCCAAACAACAACTCCACGTTAATGAGGGACCTCCAATTGGTGGATTTGCTTGAAGGAAATATTTTTGTGATGGCTAAATCTTGGTCTTGAAATTCAAGGGTTTGGCCGAATGGTTGCTATTGTTGTTCTTCAACTTCTTGATTTTTTTGCTAAGTGTGGAATGAGAAAGATGACTTAGTATTCATCTTTTGTGCTTCATATAAGAGTTATACATGTGTCCCATGGCCCACACATGTGTTGGACCAATTAAAATTGGCCACAAAATGTGTGGGAACCACCTCCACACCACACGGCCAAATGGCCAAAAATTGCATGATTTCCAACTTCCAATTATTCCACTTTTGGTCCCAAATTTTCCTAAATGTTCCATGCCAACAAATTCATGAACAACTTATGTCTTAAAATAAAATCGATGGTCAAAAGTCCCGACTTCGTATCCCGGAATGGTCTTGTCCCTAACTTATCATAGTTAACCCAGATTGTCCCAATATACAAAATACGGGATATAACACTCAAAATATGAGAATCTCGATCTAAGCTTCCATTTACAGTCAGTAAAAATTGTACGGACCGTAAATTATGGCGTAAACCTTGCAGCGGTGATTTGATCTAATGATCCTTGGTTTACACTTCCATTTACGAACCGTAAAACTTATACAGTCCGTAAGTGTTGGCGTAAATTAAGAACAGAAAGATCTTTTACCTGGCCCATAATTTACGCTTCCATCTATGGTCCATATAAGTTTTACGAGCCATATATTCTGGCATAAATCATAAACAGAGAATCCATCTTTTAGGCACCTTAATCTACGCTTCCATCTACGGTCCGTAAAATTTTTACGGACCATAAATTCTGGCGTAGATTGAGTCCAGTTTCTCCACTTCAACTTTTCTGCACTTTTCACCCTGGACAACAATAAACGTTACCCTATACACGCACTAGCTAAATTACAAAAGTTCAAAACAACAACAATTAAACATGGGTTGCCTCCCAAGAAGTGCTTGATTTAACATCGCGGCACGACGGTGGTACCCATTTTTACTCTGAGTCAGGAGTGTAGCCATGTTTTAGCCTGTGTCGATCCATAATTCTATCACCATCAATGAAACCACGGTAATGCTTCACCCTTTGCCCGTTCACTTTGAATATCCGAGTTCCATCTCCGGACTTCAACTCAATCACACCATGGGGAGAAACACTAACCACTTTGAATGGACCGGACTACTTAGATTTCAACTTACCAGGCAACAGCTACAGTCTTGAATTATACAGCAGCACCAGATCCCCTTTTTTGAACATCTCTCTTAAGGATCTTCTTATCATGGTAATTTTTCATCCTCTCTTTATACAGTGCTGCACTTTTGTAGGCCTGGTATCAGAATTCATCCATCTCGTTGAGTTGAAACAACCTGAGTTTGGTTGCTTCTTCCCATTTCATGCTCAATTTCTTCAAGGCCCACATGCCCTTATGTTCAAGTTCAACTGGCAGGTGACATGTTTTCCCAAAAACGAGCTTGAAAGGCGAAGTCCCAATCGGAGTCTTGAAAGCAATCCGGTAAGCCCATAGAGAATCATCTAGCTTGCGGGCCCAATCAATTCTATTTGCATTCATTGTTTTATCTAAAATATTCTTGATGTCCCGATTGGAGACTTCAACTTGCCTACTTGTCTGAGGATGATAAGGTGTTGCCACCTTATGTTTGACGCCATACTTCTCCATCAATCCCGCAAAGGCTCTATTGCAAAAGTGAGAACCGCCATCACTGATTATCACCCTTGGGGTACTAAAACGAGTAAATATGTTCTTTTTCAAGAAATCCCATGGCACTCTTGGCTTCGTTATTAGGTAAAGCCACCACTTCTACCCATTTCGACACATAGTCAATAGCTATCAAGATGTACTTCATGCCATAGGAGCTTATAAAGGGCCCCATAAAATCTATCCCCCAGACATCAAACACCTCGACTTCCATCATAAAGTTCATAGGCATATCTTGTTTCCTACCAATACTCCCCTGCCGTTGGCATTAATCATAATACCGCACCATCAAATTAGCATCATGAAAGAGAGTGGGCCAATAGTAACCACATTCGAGAACCTTTGCAACAGTCCTCGTAGCACTATGATGTCCCCCAACTGGAGAGTCGTGGCAAGACTTCAGAATCTTTATCACCTCACTCTCTGGAACACAACGTCGAATGATGTTATCAGCGCATTCTAAATAAGTATAGTTCATCCCAATAGTACTGACGAGAATCGCGCAAAAACTTCTTTTTCTGGTAAGATTTGATCTCGTCAGGAATGATAACAGTCACTAAGTAGTTAGCCAAATCCGCATGCTAAGGTGCCACTTGCATAATCATTGCCAAAACCTGGTCATCCAGAAAAGCATCATCTATATCGAGTTCCTCTGCTAGCACCCCAGTTTTCTCAAGCCTAGAGAGATGGTCAGCTACCTGATTTTCGACCGCCTTTCTATCTTTCACTTCGAAATAAAATTCTTGCAACAAAAGGACCCAACGAATCAGCCATGGCTTAGCTTCCTTCATTGCCATAAGATACCTCAACGCAGCGTGATCAGTGTACACCACAACCTTGGATCCCAACAAATAGGACCTAAACTTTTCAAAAGCATACACTATAGCAAGCATCTCTTGCCCAGTCACCGTATAGTTCATTTGTGTCGCATTAAGAGTCCTACTAGTATAGTAGATCAGGTGCACAATTTTATTGTGCCTCTAGCCAAGCACAACACCAATTGTGAACACACTAGCACACACATCAACTCAAAAGGCAGGGACCAATTAGAAGTAACAATGACAAGAGCAGAAGTGAGACGCTCCTTCAATTCATTAAATACCTCATGACACTTGTCATCAAACACAAACTTAGCCTCTTTTTCAAGAAGCTTGCACATCGGGTTAGCAATCTTGAAGAAATCTTTGATGAAGTGCCTGTAGAACCCAAAGATGTCCCAAGAAACTCCGGACACCTTTGATTGAGATGGGTGGAGGAAGCTTTGAAATCAAATCTATCTTTTCTTGATTGACCTCAATTCCCTTTTCAGAGATTTTGTGACCTAGGACAATCCCTTCATTCACCATAAACTGGCGCTTCTCCCAATTTAGCACAAGATTTGTCTCTTCACATCTTTTTAGCACCTGACCCAAATGGTCAAGACAGTCATCAAACGAATCGCCCACAATAGAGAAATCATCCATAAATAATTCCAAGAAGTCCTCTACCATGTCAGAAAATATCGAAATCATGCACTTCTAAAAAGTGGTTGGTGCATTACACAACCCAAAGGGCATTCAGCTGAACGCAAACATCTCATAAGGACAAGTGAAAGTCATCTTCTCTTGATCTTCTAAGGCAATGTTGATTTGATTATAGCTAGAGTACCCATCTACGAAGCAATAGGAAGACCTCCCAGCTAGCGTATCAAGCATCTGATCGATGAAGGGCATAGGAAAATGGTCTTTAAAAGTAGCTGAGTTCAGCTTCCTATAGTCCATGCAAACACGCCATCTAGTAACTGTACGAGTGGGAATCAGCTTATTCTTTGCATTAGGCACCACAGTGATACCTCCCTTCTTTGGAACACATTGAACAAGACTCACCCACTTGCTATTTGCAATCGGATACACTACCCCAAAGATCTAACACCTTTATGATCTCCTTCTTCACAACCTCTTACATGTTTTGGTTCAGTCTCAGCTGATGTTCAATACTCGGCTTGCTGTCCTCCTCTAGCTGAATTTTATGCTCACAAATACTAGAAGGAATACCCCGAATGTCTGCTATGGTCTAACCAATAGCACGCCTATACTCGCGCAAAATCTCCACTAATTGCTCAATATGTTCCTCAGTCAGTAATGCTAAAACAATCACCTGTAATATCTTATTCGAACCAAGGAACTTATACCTCAAGTATGATGGGAGTTGCTTAAGCTCAAGCTTTGGTGGCTCAACAATGTTTTGCTAGTGGAGTGGTTCTATTTGCAAGGTTAAGATCAATCTTTCTTGGGTGGTAAGTGCAAGAACCCAGACCCTCAAGCGCATTTACAGTTTTCACGTAGCCCTCCATATCATCAGCATTAAAGTTCACCAGAATAGCAACAAGAGTTTCTCCTAAACTTTCTTCTTCCATTTTATGTTTGACAGCATCATCAATCCCATAAAACGAATTAATAACTGAGATATTCTCATTAGCACTCGATAACTTCATCCCCTTACTTGCTTGGAAAGTCACCTCTTCATCATTCACTCGGAACTTGATTTCATTCTTTTCAGAGTCCATAAGCGCTCTGTCCGTAGCAAGGAAGGGTCTTCCCGAGGTGATGGGAATATCTTTATCAACCGCACAATCCAAAGTAACGAAATCAGCGGACAACATGAACTTACCCACTTGTACTAACACATCATCTATAACCCCAACTGGCTTCTTGATGGATCTGTCCGCTATTTGTAATCGCATAGAAGTCAGTCTCCGCATTCCCAATCTGAACTGCTTGAAAATAGCAAGGGGCATTAAATTGATACTCGCCCCATTATCACATAGAGCACGAGCGAATGCATAAAGGCCAATATTGCATGGAATGGTAAATGCCCCTGGATCTCCTTTTTTCTGAACTATGGTGGAAGCAATAATTGAACTCACGCGGTGAGTTAAATTCACTGTCTCATGTTGAACAGACCTCTTCTTCATAAGCAGATCTTTCACGAACTTAACAAATCCGGGCATCTCTTTCACAACATCTAAGAATGAAAAATTCACTGTTAGCTGCTTCAACTGATCATAGAACTTTTGACACTTAGCATCATCATTCTTCTTTGCCAACCTCTGAGGAAAGGAAGGTTTTGCTTTGTACATCTGAGTCAAAGGGCGAAGATCCCCTTTTATCGTCTGTTTCCTTGTATCAGCAGCAACCTCTGGAATATCAGCAACTTTTTCTTCACCACGGACCTCATCATCCACAATAGGCACATCAGACTACACCTTTTCTTTCTCATTAATCGGATCTAGACCAACTACCTTTTTGTCAGCACTTTGAAATATTTTATCGCTTTTTGTGCTAATAGCAAAAGTACGCTCCACACCACCACCTCTATTCTTAGGGTTTGGAATAGTATCACTAGAAAGTCCTCCCTTTCTGGCAGGATGTTATTCTCTAGAAAGATCACGCATCTGCTGTTCAAGGTTTTGAATAGCTTCTGAATGAGAAACCACTGTCTCTGGTAGCCCAGATAATGTCTTTTTAGTATTCATATAACTTGCCAACACTTTTTCAAGCGTTGACTCCAACCTCGAACTACCTTGATCATTAGACTGCCCTTTTGGTGGAATGTAAAGGTTGGAACTTCTGTTTCTGAAGTTACCATTGTTGTTGTTGTATCTACCTTGGTTTGTTCCACTATAGTTATTATTATAGTCATCTTGGTTGTTGTTGTAGTTCCCTTAGTTGTTGTTATATGCACCCTGCCCTTGGTGAGGTCTCCAGTATATTTAAATTGGCCCAGGAACATCCCCTTTTGCTATGTAGTTTGTATATTGAACATTGGCAGAGGGGGACCCTCGTGATATGGACCCTCTTGGACTTGGTACATTCCAGGCGGCATGCCTGAGATATCTTCACAAATGTTTACCTTCTTCGATTCCCTCTCATCAAGCCTCTTTGTCAGTAAAGAGACATCAGTGGCCAGTTGTGCCAATGTCTGCTGCGTCTCCTGGTTATCCTTCACAATATTTTGGATCAATGGTGTCCCAAGTGATAAACCATCAAAATTACTCGAGTGCCATGCTTGACTGTGCGTAGTCAATCGATCAAGTGTATCAGTAATAACAGCATAGGACTTATTCATGAAGTACCCACCAACAGCATTATTGGCGATTGCTTGAGTCATAGGATCCAAACCTCTGTAGAACTTCTCCTTCAGAATATGATCTGGGAAACCATGGTTCGGACTCCTATCCAAATATTCTTTGTACCCCTCCCAAGCTTCAAAAAGTTGCTCCCCATGACGTTATTTGAACTCTAAATCTGATAACGAATCTCAACTCTTTTACTCGGGGGATACCACTTCCTGAGAAACACTTTGACCATCTCTTCCCATGTAGCAATAGAGTTTCGGGGCAGCTTTGTGAACCATTTTCTTGCCTCTCCGGCTAATGAATATTTGAAGAGTTTCAGCCGAATAGCTTCTTGAGTCATGCCCTTTTGGATATGATGAGAGCATACCTCCAGAAAGTTTGTTATGTGCAAGTGAGGATCATCATTGACTGCATTTCGAAAGTATACCTCTTGTTTGAGCATATGATAGAGGGATTGGTCAAACTTAATAGTAGCCGCAGTCACCCTTGGATGAATTATTGCAGATGCAAAGTCTTCCTCCATATCTGATTCATCAACAAAAATGTTATTGACTGGAAGTTCATTGTTGTCCATGATCACCTAGTTTAAAAGGTAGAAAACAAGGTGTGTTGCAATAGGACAAAGACTTTAAGAAGAGTAAACACTGTTTAGTAATTTTAAAACCGTATTCCCCGGCAACGGCGCCAAAATTTGATATGCTCAAATTACACCTTTTAATAGCGTAAAGCGGACGATATCAAATATAGTAACTCAACAAGGTTGGGGTTGAATCCCACAGAGAATATGGTGTGAAAAGTTTACTAAACGAGTATTCTACTAATCTTGTGGTCCTGGTTTATTCCGAAAAAGGGGTTTTATAAGAGTTTTGGCTTGTGGACTAATTTAAAGTGACTGGTAATTTAAAGTTGTAAATATATGGATAAATAGAACCAAAGTTGTGTCCCCGTCAGATTAAGTGTATGATCATGGGTCTTGATCTTGATATACTTCTAATGGATCGTTTGTATGGATGCACTTAACCTCTATGTGAATCTAGACTATCTCCTAATAAGAAAGATTATTTCTTTCTTTGTTTTTTCCAAAGATAAGAAAGTATGCATGAAGAACGGTTAATTATGACAAGTAAATTCCTCTTATTCCTAAGTGAATTTCTTAAACAAGGTTTAAAGCCTTGAGTTCTTGTTATTTGCTTGAAAAACAAGTAAAACTCGACGTCATAAAGCATCAAA
Source organism: Lycium ferocissimum (assembly GCF_029784015.1). NCBI lineage: Eukaryota > Viridiplantae > Streptophyta > Magnoliopsida > Solanales > Solanaceae > Lycium > Lycium ferocissimum. Next base: position 30,957,603 of record NC_081344.1, read on the forward strand.
TGTGTCAGAATTTTGTGACACATCAGAATCTCTCCATGAAAGACTCCGCCATGTCTTGCCATGTGGCCCATCAGCGTATGTCTTGTGCGGTGAACCACTCAGAGGCTTCTCTGGTCAAGCTTCAGCTGAATAGCCTCATGATGAGTACTTGATTCTTCTTTACACCGACCGGTTGGTCCCAGTATGATCGCGAGTGGGCCTTAGGATTTCCCGTTCCATTGAACATTTCAAATTTGGGCACCTTAAAGCCCTGAGGTAAATCCAAGTCCGATGCATGCAGAGATCGTTATAACTCAGACCAGTCACCTTACGAGTGGCTCTTGCAGATTGTTCAAGCATTTCCACCACCTTGCGTTCCATTTCTTTGTTGTGCTTGTCTTGTTCGGCACTTTAAACCTTCTCCATCTCTTTGTAGTGATCGAGCTTATGGCTTTAGGAAAAAGGCATTTGGAGGGATAGGGGTATGGAAGGATACTATTGGGTGTGCAAAGATGGCTTTTGGATGTGTGGGTGGTCCGTGAAGTTGGTAGAAAGACGGTGCTTAGGCGGATAACAGGGTTGGCATGAGTGGGTTGTGGTGCCTGGTACGATGGCACAAAATGGGTAGTTTTAGGAATTTGGGCAGTATTTAGAGGTGGCTGAGTGTAGTATGATGTACCAATGTGGGGTGGTTCAGTAGTGAGTGGGTGGCATGGTTCCGGTAGGGTAGGTGAGAAAGTGATCAGGTAGTGGTGAACTCAGAGATGGAAAAGGTAGAGGAGGTCTTCTTGCCTCAGTAGGTGTTTCTTCAGCTGCACTAGCTATTTTAGCTCTTGCAACTTTCTCTTGAAGGTCAGCAACTTTCTCGAGTAACATACTGATCACATCTTCGGAATATGAGGGTTCTTTTGGGTTTGGGGATGTTGAATTCTAGATGACGAGTTTATTTCTGTTGTGTTCATCTTCCGAAGTACCAGTCATTTTTTTCTTTGCCTTTGTCTTGCTCGAAAAAGGATGCTATTGCGACTTTTGATCTAGTGAAGTAGGCCAGCGTGAAACGACACGGATCAACCTCTTTCTATAATAAAAGAAAAACTCAAAGGCAAATGACGTTAGTACGTTAGGCATAATAAGCAATAGAATATATCGCACGTATTTTGCAAATAAGCACATAAGACACAGAAAATTAACGTATTTTATTCAAGTGTTTGATTTTTGTTTGGAAGTTTTATGGTTGATTTGCTTTAATCAGTCTTCTTGACGCTTCCTTATACCTAAAATTGGGAATATATATATTTCATATAATATAGGGATCGAGTATTACATAGATTGCCTACGTATCCCTCCGCGGGAAATTAAGCCCTTCCGTAGTTTGATTTATTCTTCTCAAACCAGGCCCAATAAGGGCTTCCTACGTCTCTCTCCTTGGGACATCAGGTCAGACGTAGTTTCTTTTACATAATGCCTAGATCTACCCAAAAGATGACATCTCCTTGAGATCGAAGCGGGTTGTTGTCCTTACAACCACACATTTGGCCGATGACCTTACTTCTTAGTAACGGGGAGGAAGTACTACCCAGACCTCCTCAGTGTGGACCAGATGTTCCAACTCAAACTTAAACGCTTCACATTCTTCAATGTCGTGCCCAGGTGCCCCAGAATGAAACAGACAGATCCTTCTTTGGCTTGGCCCGCTGGCGAGGATTTCCATGTAGTCTCGATTGGGAGAATTTTTCCAGTACTTGCCAGCTTTTGGAAGATGCTTGCATGCGATTCCTTGAATATGGTGAAGTCATAATGCCAGATATGAGTGTCTAGCATGATTTCTTCCCTCAGAATGACTGTGTCATGGACCAACAAAGATGGCGGTCCTCATAATTTGTGGATCGTCTTGTCATTGATCAATCTTATGATCCTCCTCTTGAGGGACACACATTCATCAGCAGTGTGGCTAGGTTGATTCTTATGGAATGGCACTTTTTGTGCATATAGATTGGAGTGCTAGGTGGTAGTTTCTCATAACTAGTGCATGCGACCCCCACAGTCTTCATTTTCTCATAAATTTTCTCGCATTGCATCTGCTTTGGAGTGACTCGGTAGGGGCAAGCATAAGCTTTGAGGGAAATTTCACACCAAGTTGGTGATGGAGGATGAGTGAATCCTTGAGGTATCTCATAACTATCGGCTTTGCCTGCAGAGGCAGCAGTGGTGGCCTCTTTGGATGACCAGCTTTGTTCTTGCTCCGAAGGTTTGGATTCGTCTTTGGGATCCTCAGTTTCTTGTTTGGGTGTTTCAGATCTGACCAGAAGTGGTACATATCTTTGTATCATTCCCTTGGCTTTGTCTGAGAGGTTCTCACGATATCGTTCTAACTTAGTAGCCTCTTTTGGCAGGCTTCCAGCCAAGTCCAAGATTCGGTCAGCCTCGTTGATTTTTGCTTTGACCAAATTGATTTTTCCTTCTAGCCTAAGGATCTTCCTATGAAGTGGCTCTTCATTTTCTTCCTTGCTAACTGAATTGACCATGGGGGTGGCGCCAATTTGGTTCTCTTGAACATCTATGATAGCATGTCAACCTTTTACGAGGTGTAAATAGTTGATCCTTAGTAAATGACGCCTTCTGGTTATTTGGTATTTCTTGTGTCTTTATTTGGGGTAGTGGTCAGAATATAGGATCAATCAATCAATCATTCAAACGAAATACATGAAGCACATAAACACATAATCACACAATTAATGATTACAATAAATCATGCTACTCGTGTTCTTAAGACCTTTTTAAACCAAGGTCCTTCTAATCGTTTTGAAATAGTATTGTGCCATTTGCAATAAACCATTGCCCCTATAAATCATGGTTTTCATTAATAATATTTTTCCTAAAGGGTTAGAAAAGATGATAAGGCATAAAAGTAAAATCAGCAGAAGTGGCTTCTAGTGGCATATGAAGAAGCTCTCTCGGTCCTAGCCTTCTTCGCCCTTCGAAGGGCGTCTGAATCTGGAGGCGAGTCGATGTCAACAAAGCATCCATCAAGAATCCTTTCTTGGTGAATGTCATGGGTGAGGTCTCGTACATCGCTTTCTTCATTTGACCATCGAGATCCTCTATGCACTCATGTGTGAACCCCAAATCATGTGTCAAGCTAGCTATGAAGGCTTGACCATATTCAATCTTCTCTAAGTATTTGATATCCCTATCATCGGCTTGCCTTTGAGTCAAAAGGAACTTGATCTCGGATTTGGAGGACTTGTCTTGAACACAGTGATAAAGATTGGGTCTAGGGGCGAGGGTGCCTTGCAAATGTGCCCTTAACCAATCCTTGTAGTCCTCGTCACACCCAAGGTGGATCCTATCATGAGTTAAAGTGTTGGGACCCTAAGTTATGCGACCATCCCACTCTCGGACGATATCCTCGACATTTCGAATCTTATCCTCCTCATAGTCAATCATATACTCTCCCATGTTCCCTACTTGGGGTGTTATTTGAGTTCTGCCAAATTGCCTCAAGACCTTGGCAGGTGTATAAGGGCGGATCCCTCAGATCCCCATAAATGGTAAGAATGATCATTTTCTACCTCTAACTACAACTTGGGCGGATATGAAATCAGGGGGGGGGGGGGGCATCCATTATATGATGTCTTCTTTAGGAATTCAGAAAATGAAGGCCTAACTCTATTTGGTTTGATGCCCAAAATTTAGACAATGGGATTTGAGCCTATCCTTTCTATTTTGGTCGCTTAGATATTGGGTACCTCGGATTTGTCCAATGCTTGATGATCCACCGCTGTAATAGCAAGTTACACCCTTGGAAATAGTTATATTGGTTTAGGCATAGGCTTAATGCTCGGTACATATCGGCAAGGATAATAGGGATCGAGTCAAAGTAGTTGGTTTCTTCATTTTTGGTTATGCCATGAAAGATAGCATGGGTGACGAAAATGATTCGGTTATAAATGGCTTGGTGTCTATCTTTGGGAAATACCATGAGTCCCAATAGGCAAATGGCAAAGGCTAAGGGTTGGTAGCTTCCCAATCAAAGAAAGGTTCGGAATTCCATTGAATACTCTATGTATCCCATTTTGGTTCAAAATCAGTTGTACAAATCCCTAAAGGCTATGGTCGGACCGAAGATCCAATTGGCATGGGTTAAGGATAGTAGTTGCAAGATTTGGTCGGGTGAAGGCTTATGTGGGATTAAGAGGTTATGGTTGGGTTTTTTCCTTCTCTGACAAGTTTTTCCTCCTTAGACAGGTTCCAACATTGTCTATGCAATTTCAAAGTTCCTCCAAAGTCGGGGTCATCTCTATGTCTCCGAACCTAAACACCATTCTATCACAGTCACAATACCCAACAATCACCTCGATTAGTTCTCTACAATCCTTCATAGTCATCAACAAGGGTAGGTGTCCCATACAATTTAAGACTATTTTTGTTGTTCCTCGCTTAACCAACCCCACCAAATTTCCATCATAGCGGGAGCCTCGAGGACAACGTCGAACTTTAAATTAGTCGGTAGCTACAAAAAAGAACATGGTTAATTCCCCTCCCCACCAAAAGGAAATGGTTTAGCACATAGGCATAAACATGTTTCTAATTAGCACATAGTGGGATGTTGTGTCTTCGAGTCATAGACCGTCTTGACACAGGGTAGTCTCTGATGGGCTTAGATACTTCTTAAATATCCAAACCTATCTGTCACGACCCAGCCCACGAGTCATGCGGGCACCTACCATATTACTAACATAGTAGGCGAACCCTTACCAACCAACCCAAAAATTCAGCCAGTTTATAATAAACAATTTCTTAAAAATCACAAGATTAAAGTAAAAGATCATATAGACTCTGTTTTAAATACAAGAAAACGGAAAAGAACTCCCCAGGACCTTGTCTAGATAGGTACAAGAGCTTCTACTGTGCAGGAAGACAAAATAAATGACACAACCTCTGCCTGGAGTGAGATGAGCGAGGCTGTAGGAGAATGCCTGATAAATCCACACGAAGAAACTTCAGCTCACACCTGCAGCATACCTACACCTAAAAAAGGTGTAGCAAGAGTAGTATCAGTGTACCACACATACTGGTAAGCATCATAGGCCGACTAATATTAGTTCACGCAACACAATATAAAGTCAATAAGATAAGTAGATAAGTCAAGACCCTCAGGATTCTCAATATAGGTTATTTCACTCTCACGAACTTACCTTTCTGCTTCCACCTATTCACTTCTTTTATCCCCATAAGAAAATACCGGTTATCTAACTAGTCATTTAAACCCATTCCACGTTCCCTTAAGCCAATTACTTAAGTCTCATCTTCTCATTTACACTATATCTAATTCCTAACTTTTAGCCGTAAAACCTTTTTATCCAGTTCACTTACCAGTTATGATACCCCCCATGGAACAAACTTACCACTTAGTACTTCATCCTTACACTTACCTTCGTAATAATCACCACCTCGCACAATCTCAACAAAATCATAAAAGATGCATAATGCAACATAACAGACTGGCAATTCACATAAGCAGGACGTAGAAATATGAGATGCCATGCAATGCATTGCAAATGCGATGCAAGGGCCCAACCATGATGTACATACATGCTAACTGATGTCATTTTTCAGTAGTCATGACCTGCAGGGGACCCATGATATCCATGTATCACTTGTTCTGGATACTCATCCGACCCCAGCCATAAATCCTCTGCTTCGGAAAGAACCTCGGACGCGGGTCCATAATATATAAATATACTCACCGTTACATCGCTGCCAATGATTGGCTGATAAATAGTACCTCATATTCAACTCAACTCGGCCATATGACCAGATAACACGACTGACACATACTCAGACTTCCTGCTCCATGTATTTCTTCATAACCACATGTAATGTATGCAATGATGCAAATGAATTAACAAGTCATGGATCATTCCCTTGATAAGCGTAGCACTCTCATGACTTCCTTCAATCCTCCCAATACAAACCTCTTGTTAGCAAGTATGACAATCATATGAATATTTCAGTATACTTGGAAATAAAGGCGAATCGAATACTCCTAGGAATACATATTCTAAACAACGCAATACCCCCTTCTAGCCATGATGAATAATCAATTCCCATCCTGCGCACTTAAAACTCCACAATGGTAGCCCTAAAATAATTACTCATTGTTACCCTAGTTACTATTTACACACAATTTTCGTTAGGTTTCAGATTATATCCATCCAAACTGTGTCCGAAGACCTAATCATGTAATCTCCTGTCAACTCTAAGTGTATTTACGATTCACTAATCAAAGTCTAACTTAAGTAAACCATAACCTACCTTGTTGATGAACAACTAATTGAATTTCCATGAATTATTCGCCTTCGTAACCTTCATCCGAATCCATAAGAGATGATAGTCGCGGGAAAAGATATGGAGAAAGTAGAAAGAGTCTCTTTTCTTGGTGTCAAGGGTTTTTTCTTCTTGTAAAAACCTAATAGCAGCCATGGATAAAAAGGAGGGTGAAAAATAATCTTCGACAGATGTGCATAGTAGCAAGATTATCTCCAAAAACACAAGGCAAAAAGGAAGAAAGCAAAATTCTTCTGATGTTCCACAAACAGTGAGGTACTCAACAAGGAATAACTCTAAGAAATATGTTAAATGATTGTTAAATATTTATTTTGGAACATAAGATCAGTGAATTCTCAACAAGCATTTCATAGAGTCCAAATGTTAAATAGGCATCACAAGTTCTTTTTGGTGGCTCTGATGGAACCTTTTCAGCGTCAGAGACAGATTCAAAAATATAGAAGGAGACTTGGAATGCCTTATCCTAATTTCAACTGTAATGGTAAAATTGGTTTTTTGTTCAACATAATGTAGATTTTGAGGTTCTTTTGGATACTGAACAATCCATTACTATAAAGCTGAAGTTTCAAGAATTGAATAGAGACATGGTGGTTACAATGGTCTATGCTAAATGTTCAGAAGTGGAGAGATTGCGTTATGGGATAGCTTATACTTCTTGGCTAGTAAGATGACATCTCCTTGGTCGTCGGTGGAGATTTCAATGTTATATTGAATGAAGAAGAGAAAATAGGAGGTTTACCAGTATTTCCACAAGAAAATGAAGATTTTACCTTTTGTCTGAATTCTTGTGAGTTGCATGAGATGCCTTTTAAAGGGAGTCCTTTCACTTGGTGGAATGGTAAGGCTGCTAATGACTATTTTCAAGAGGTTGGATAGGATTGTGCATAATGATTCATTCGAGCAATGGTTTGGACATCTTGAAGTGGAGCATTTTTCAAGAATCGGCTCTGATCATGCACCATTACTTTTATCTTGTGGAGATCAAGTGGAGAATTCTATCAAACCATTCAGATTTCTTAAATTCTGGGTGGAGCATGATACTTTTCTTGACTTTATTAAGCAACAATGGGAAACAGACTTATCTGATGATGGTTTTTCTTTCCTTTAAACTCAAAATGAAGAAACTGAAAGTTGCTTTAAGTAAATGGAGTAAGGTTACTTTGGTTGATATTTTTAAGCAACTTACTTTGGTTGATATTTTTAAGCAACTAGTGATCAGAGAAGATATAGTTAAGATTAAAGAGCAATTGTTTGAGAAGAACCCTTCCGAAAAAAAATAGAATGGTGATGCAAAGGGCTCAAGCTGAACTTATACTGTATCTTCACTATGAGGAAGAATTCTAGAGGCAAAAATATGGGATGGACTATTTCTCATAAGGTGATAAAAATACAAGATTTTTTCATAGTCTAGTAAAAGGAAGAATGAAAAGAATCCAGATCAAAAGGATTCAAGATGCTAATGGAAATTGGTTAGAGGATGCTGATAGAGTTGCTGGTGAAGCTATTAACTTTTTTCACAAGCAATTTACTCATGAGGAGGATAGTGAAGATTCTCCAATTCTTAATCATATTCCTGAACTAATTAGAGAGAAGGATAATATGCTACTTGCTGAACAACCAACTATGGAGGAAGTACAGAAGGCAGTGTTTGAATTAAACGGAGATAGTACTTGTGGCGCTGATGGATTTTCTGGGATTATCAGAAGTGTTGGGAGGTGATCAAAGCTGATGTATTTAGTGTTGTTAAAGCTTTCTTTGATGGTCAGACTCTTCCCAAGTCAATCACTCACACTAATCTAGTATTGCTGCCAAAGAAGAATGTTGTTGAGTCTTTCTATGATATGAGACCTATAAGTCTTAGCATCTTTATTAATAAGGTCATATCTAGAGTAGTTCATGATAAATTGGACAAATTACTTACAAGGGTGATATCTCTAAATCAATCAGGTTTTGTCAAGGGTAGGAATATAATTGAGAATTTATTGTTGACACAAGAAATTGTAACTGATATAAGGAAGAGAAGAAAACCAGTAAATGTTGTGATTAAGTTGGATATGACAAAAGCATATGACAGGGTCTCATGGTTATATCTCTGTAAGGTGATGATGAAGATGGGATTTTTTGGAGCTTTCATTGATCTTATATGGAGACTGTTGGCAAATAATTGGTATTCTGTACTTTTAAACGGTCAGGCACATGGTTTATTTCACTCTAGAATGGGTGTCAAGCAGGGTGATCCACTCTCTCCTGCTCTTTTCATCATAGCTGCAGAAGTTCTTTCAAGAGCCTTAAACTCTTTGTTTGATCAGCCTAGTTTTGTTGGTTATGGGATGCCAAAGTGGAGTGCTGAACTGAATCATCTGGCATATGCAGATGATACAATCATATTTTCTGCTGCAGATAACTACTCTTTACAGATGATCATGGATACTCTTCAAGAATATGAGAAGATATTTGGACAGCTAATAAATAAGAGGAAAAGTTCTGTTTATATGTTTAGCAAAGTTTCAAATGAGTTGAGTCAACGGTTGCGCCCGATATGAGAATTTACGAGAGGCAATTTCCTTTTACATATCTTGGAGTACCAATTACTCATGCCAGGAAAAGTAAAGTGGACTATACTGAGTTATTGAAGAAAGTCAAAGCCAAGTTGCAAACTTGGAAAGGCAAGTTACTGTCTTATGGTGGAAGAGCAGTTTTGATTACAAGTGTTCTTCAAAGTATTCCAATTCATGTTCTATTTACTATAAGGCCTCCTAAATGTGTTATTAAAGAACTTCACAAGATCTTTGCAAGGTTATTTTGGAATAATAAGGAGGAAGGAAGAAGCAGCTACTGGTCATCTTGGCTTAACATGTGCTTTTCTAAACATGAAGGAGGATTAGGATTCAGGTCTATTTATGACATGTCCAAAACTTTATGTGCTAAACTTTGGTGGAAGTTTAGAACCACTAGTTCACTTTGGGCTAATTTCATGTGGAACAAATACTGTAAGAAGCAAATTCCTCAGGTGGCTCAATGGAAGGGAGGCTCACAAGTGTGGAAGATAATGTTGGAAGCAAGGGAAAGTATTGAGCAGGAAATCTGGTGGGAGCCAATTATTGGAAGTTCAAACATTTGGTTTGATAATTGGACTAAGTTAGGTGCTCTCAGTTATATGGTTCCCCAGTCCTGGCATATCAATGTTCATGTTGAAGATGTTTCTGAGCTTATTTCAAATGGAAGATGGGATATTAACAAACTCATGCAGCTGTTTCCTGAAGATATAGTGCAGCATATAACACAGGAAATTGATATTAAATATGCATCAAATGAATGGGACAGATCTTGGTGGATGATGACAAGCACAGGAAGGTTTATAGTAAGTAGTGCATGGGAGCTGTTGAGACAAAAACCTAATATAACAGTGCCATTTCAGAATATGTGGATTAAAGGTGTGCCTTTTAAAATTTCATTGTTCTTGTGGAGATTGTGGAAGTTTAAAGTGCCAATTGATGAAGTGGTGGCAAGTATTGGCATTCCTATAGTTTCAAAGTGTTGTTGCTGCTATACTGATCAGAATGATACTATTAACCATCTGTTTCTGTGTGGAGATTTTGCTACCAAGGTATGGAGAGTCTTTAATGCAGGGGCTAGATTGAGCATGAATTTTAGTCAGGTGAAACATGCTATTAGAAGTTGGTAGGAAGCAAAATGCCATTACAAACTGAAGATGATATACAAAGCAATTCCTGCTTTCATTGTGTGGCAAATATGGAAGTGGAGAAACAATAAACTACATGATTGCAATATGAATCTAAATAGAGTGATATATGAAATAAATCTGAACATTTACATGTTATGTAAAGTTCAGTTTCCTGGGCTGAATATTCCATCAAGATGGCATCAGATTATTCAATTTTTTGAAGGGTATAAACCAACTATTATCGGCAGAGTTATTAAATGGATGAGACCTGCATCTGGAGTCTACAAGTGTAATACTGATGGAGGTGCAAAAGGAAATCCAGGACCAAGTTCTGCTGCATTTTGTATCAGAAATGAAGATGGTGATTTGGTGTATGCAGCTGCTAAAACTCTGATTGATGGATCAAATATAGTTGCTGAGGCTGAGGCTATTAGAATGGGACTGATGTACTGTGTGGATAAGCAACTCTTTCCATTGACTATAGAGACTGATTCCATGACCATGAAGATGATTCTCAATGTTGAATGGAAGATCCCTTCGAGCATTTCAATGTTGGTGGATGATATCAAAAGACTGATGGAAGATCAAAGAGTGACTGTGGTGCATATACACAGAGAAGGAAATGGACTTGCAGACTCATTAACTAACTTTGTTTTTTATTTTGCAGGTGCAGTTCAGTTTCATAATTTTCAAGAACTACCAAGTCAAGCTAAGAAGATTCTGAATTTGGAAAAAATAGGAATTCCTAACTTGAGAGTAAGAATTATACAAGACAAAGCACCAGATTGAAGTCCATGATACCTGAAGTAAAAGCCATTGCTAAGTACAAAATTTCAACAGAATGTGAGCTATTGCAGCATATGTATAAGGGTGGTATTAGTGTGCTTGTCATGCTCATTCCTTAATATAAATGTTGTGATGTTCATGATATATGTAGCAGACTGTACTGGTTATGGATCAAGCAAGATAGTGGCCTGGTTTTCATACAGAAGGTGATATATACAGCAATATAACAACTACTTTCAAGCTTGCCTGAAGAATGATTCATATGACTTGATACTTTCCACCTGTGAGACTTTGAAGGTGTGATAGAAGTTATCAAGCCAAGGCTCTTGGATTCTAGTTGGTGATAATCCGTCGATGTCTATCACTTTCGCCATACTCCACTAGTTTTCCTTTGTTTTCTGTTATTTTCTTTATTTGGATCAATCTTGTTGGATTGATCCTTTTTTTTCTTTTCTTATTTTCTGTTCTTTGCTTTTAGCTGGATCAATCTCTTCTGGATTGATTTGTACATATTTTCTTTATCAATAAAATTCCGCCTTAATGGTGGCCTTTACTCAAAAAAATAATAATAAACTAAGTGACCAAAAACGCGGCCGCTACCCCGCCTCATCCGCTGCGGCGGATGGGGTCTCGCTATAGTGGTCCTGCTATAGAGGTCCATTTCCTGCCCGGGCCCATGATTTTTAACACTTTTCAAAACTAATTTTTCCCACTATTAATCCTTAAAACACCCCATGGGGCTTATTATTTACGATCATAGACCTAAATTGGGCATGGTTTCGCGAAGTATTAAATAACGACCGGACGGGTCGTTACACTATCTAGGTAAGCATGCGCTAGTCCATTGGGATTTGGCTTCACTCTATCCTAGGCAATACTAGAGTGGGCTTTAAAAATTATTGGGACTCGAGCGGACTACTCGAGGTGAACAGTTGTCGGCTGTTGGAAGACCGTGAACCAACTCCACCTTCAACGTGTTCCAAAGAAAGTTATTTGGTTTTTTAGTGAAGGCTAGATCGCGAACCCGCGTGTCCCTTTGAAACCATGCAGTTTTTGGCCAGTGGTGGCAAAGTTTATTATATGCATGCAATGAAAGCTATATATACAATAACAACAGCAACATACCCAGTATAATCCCACAAAGTGGGGCAATGAAAGTTATATATTCAACAAAGTAAACAAATAATTATAATGAAAATCACATTATATTGAAGCCCTTATGGTTAGAACCTATTTGAAAAATTCCCATCAGAGTCCCCATCAGTTATGGTTCACTTTTACACGAGGTATAAAAGCAACTTCGAGGTTGTGGAAATATTGGATTTTTATATTTTTTAGAGTCGCCACCTAATATATTAAGAGAAATTAGGAAAACCAAGTTAAAAGGATTTATTCAAACAAAAGATAAATTCTTTTTAAACCAGAGTTCAAGATAAATTCTTTTTAAACTAGAGTTCGAGGTAAGGGTCCTGGTGATTCTTAGGGGAAGGTGTTAGGCACCCCCATATTGATAATTCTTAGAATAAGGTTGACCTTCAAGCTGTCACGATCCAACCAGAGGGCCATGACGGGCACCCGGAACTATCCTACCAAGCACCTCTGAACATGCATCTCATAATCATCTCTAGGTGGACCACAAAGATAGCTCACGGGTATCATGATCTGTAAGGGCATAAATCACAAGATAATGACACATCTCTATAAAATCATCAATAACTATGCCCACGAACATAAGCCAACAAGGCTGCCAAAATATAATACAACAATATGAACTGATAACGATATGGGACTTCTAGCTACACACATCTGTCTACGAGCCTCTATATAGAATACAGGAATCCATGAAGACGGGCAGGACTCCGCCATGCCCAAGTATACATATACACAAGAGTAGTACCAATAAACTGCAGCTCCGAAGCAACTGGAGCGCTTTTGAAACTCCGCTGATGAAGCTCCTAAGGGTCTGGTCCGTCTACCTGTCTACCTGCGGGCATGAACGCAGCGTCCACAAGAAAGGACATCAGTACGAATAATGTACTGAGTATGTAAGGCATGAATAACAACATAACAAGAGATACAGAACATAACATGAGATAAGGAGATAACCTGTACATCTGATTGCCTCGTAAGGCGGATATCATGCATGCTTAGCTTTCTTTTAAAAAAAATTATTTTTCATACATATATAACATAATAGTGTTGCGGAACGTGCAGCCCAATCCATAACTATATTATATCATCATCATACATGTTGCCGTGGAACGAACGGCCCGATCCATTTATCCCATATATCCCGCGTCCGGGCATCTCGCATTCGGGATAATATCATAATATGCCAATTGATCAGGTGGTTATGCATATATAACGCCGTCACACTTTTCCCATACCCCATATACATATAATACATGCGTATATAATGCCGTCATCTTTTCTCATATCATATATACATATATAACATAAGTAGCATGCATGAGAGTCACAATGAAAAGCTACAACTCTATCGGAGTGACCTAAGGTCGGTAACCTCCGATTTATATTATGAAACAATCATCTTCGCTATATCTCACCTTGAAGGAACAATTATCATAAGGTGAGATCAATAATGATGAATGGAATCAAGAAAATCATGAAATAAGCTCAATAATCTCATAATAGCATCAAAACCATAAGCTTTGGAATCTCTAGAAATGGGATCATCATCATCATTATCATTATCATCATGGAGAACATCTATCTTAAGCATCATAAGAACCTTGAGAGACATGAACTACTAGCTTTTGGGGAATAAGGACGTTACGGAAAACATGTATGGGATCATAGGAAAAGAATCATACCTTTAGAAAGAAAGGAATTAGCCTTAACATACCTTTTCGTTCTCCTTAACTACCTAATGCTTGTCCTCCCAAGCTCGTATATCTACATTCAAGAAAATTCATACTATTGTTAGGCTTGTCGTCGTATGCTTATCTTAAGCCTTCAAATTAAACCCCTTTAGCATCTGCCGAAATTCGGGCAAAGATCTCCTATATCTTCTACTCCCTCCAATCTTAGAAACAACTCCCAAAGCACAATAAAATATCAACAATCCCATAATCAAAAGATTACATTCAAACTATACTCAATTCAATCCCAAAACTTCTTTTCATAATCAATCCATAACAACAACTTCATACAACCCCTTATACACTCGTATACGATAATTTCTTAACATAATTATTATCCCTCATAACAATAGTATGCTCAAAGGATACTAATAATTATAACTCAAGTTAATTCACAACTCAAAATATCATCAAATGCATATTTAAAAATTTTCTCCAATTCTCTTCTCCTCAAATCTTAACATAATTACCAAACAAACTTATAAATATGAAACTAAGATGAAATCTTACCTAAAAATTCAAGAACACTTCAATTCCATGATTAGTCCACCTTCAAAATACTCACCCAAACCTCTTCAAGAAGAGGAGACAAGTGTAGACCTCACTTGGAACCCTTAACCACTTTGATTCTTGGTTTAGGCTTAGAAATATGTTGGAAATTTTTTGGAGATTTTTCTAGGGCTTTCTAGGACTTGGGGTTAATGACCAAAATTGTCATATAGACTTGTAGGAATATATGTGCATATTGTGGAAGTTGGGGGAATATTTTAGGGGATTTGGGATATGTTTAGGGGGGTTTGGATGAAGAAATAAGGGGTAAACCCCCTTTTATAGTGCTCTAGGGTCGGTTGGCACCGACCTAGAACTTTCCGCACACTGTAGCGCGCGTGTCGCGCACTGTAGCTGCGCGTTTTTGCTCTGCCAGCCTAAGTTGTAACGTCCATAATTCTCTACTCCGATATCGTATTGACAAGAAGTTTATTGCGTTAGAAACTAGACTTCATGAACTTCAATTTAGGCTTTTGGTTTACTTCAAAACTCCTCATATATTAAAAGATATTATTTCCCCAAGTTGGCTCATAATTTGTTGTTCAAAGTAACGCTCATCTTTTTCCAAAGTCACACTAACTCAACTCCTTCCACTCAATTCCTTATAGGACCTTCCGGAATTCCTAATATGCATCCTTTACTCATAAAATATACTTAATAATGTTTCGTCCCTTATACTCCAAAGTTGTTTTACTTAGTCATAGTCCAACATACTTACGCTCAAATTTGATCGGTTTCTCCGCTCACCATGGTCCAACATACTTACGCTCAAATACGGGTTGTAACACGAACATACTTACGCTCAAATGTGTGATTTATTGTTAATATTTATTGTTAAAACGGTTTATTTTCTTGTATAACTTGTCATGGCATGTTATAATAACACCATGACAAAAATTCCACGTGAGGATGAAAAAGAGTGGGATTTCCCTTTGAAAATGTATATAAGGGTTGAAGTCATTTCATTTTCAGACCAAAACACACTTAAGATGTTTCTTAAGTAGAGTTCAACAAACTTGGAAGAGGTAAGACTTAATCCTTATTTTCATGTGTTATGCATGGCTTGTGTATGATGTGGAGTGTGGAAATGAATGAAGTTCATGAAGTTATGGTGTGGAGATTTGTGGCCGTGTGTATGGACCATTTGTGTAGTAAGGATGAGTTGATGTTACTTGATGTTTTGCTTGTTGTTGTTGTGAACCTTATGGCAAGAATAAGGGTTTAATGACTCAAATTGAAGTTGTGATTGGTTGTGGGCTGATTTAGAACCTAAAGTGATTCTAATATAGTTTCTTGAACTTATGGAAATAATGATTGTAAATGTATGGATTATTGGTGTCATTGATGAATTTGGAAGAAAGAAATGTATGGTTGTTGTCCCTATGGAAATTGGTGATTTTGGGTTCCATGGCATGTTGCTTGGAATGTTCTTAAGTCTTGTTTGAAAGGTTGCGGATTAGTAATTGAATATGTGAGCATTGGTATTGGCTTGATCGTATGTAGTTTATTTGAATATAAATGAAATGTTATCGAATTGTGTAGAAAGGAATTAATAATGTTAGAATGCGTTTTGAATCACTTATGGATGTTGTTAGTATGGTTGTTGGTATGGTTGTTGTCGATTTGGCCGAGTTGAATTCTCGGGGTGGTTGGATTTATAGGGGAGATGCTTTGCCCAAATTTCGTGAATAAGTGATGGCTTGGAAGTGGATTCTTAAGCGTTTATGACTAATGGTTAATGCCTAATGACGTTGTTGTAGATTGTTGGAAGCCCGAGATTTAAGTCGACTAGCGTAGGAAGCAAACGAGGTATGTAAAGCTCAACCTTTCTTTCTTTGGCATGTCTTAGTTAAAAGTAAGTTATGACACGAGTCTCGAGGTAACTCTATTCTTGCAATCCGAGCATGTCCATGATTCTTATTTGTTTCTTGATATTCGTATTCTTAATGTAGTCGAATCATGATTTTTATGTCTTTACATGACTAAATTTCAAAAGTTGCATAAAAGTTTTGTTTTCCAAAAGAGTTTTGTTCTTAAATGCTTTCGTAACTACGAACGATCGTAACTTTCACCGAAGGGCTCGGATTGCTTTGATATGATTGTAGAAAGTCCTTAAGTGAATAAGGTCCGTAACTTTCCGAGGCGGACTCGAATTGGTTGGACGTATGGCTATGACCCCTATGGTTCTTCTATATGTTTATGATGTTTGATATGTTTCTGAGTGGCGTCTGAAAGGTATTTGATAAGATAATTGATATAACTATTGTCCCGATTTTCAAATGACGATCCATTTAGATTACTTCATTGAGTCTCTGAAAATGATTTATGTGCATATGGTTTCTCACTACTCTGCTCGTGCCAGCCTCAATATGTCTTTCACCGCGTCCGGGCCGGGGCATGTATTCGTGCAATTCCATTGCATTGTTCACCGCGTCCCTCACTAGAGGGCCGGGGCACGTTATTTACCGCGTCCCTCATTAGAGGGTCGGGGCACGTTATATGATATAATGATATGGGGGAGGTGTCCAGGATGGCATATGATGATTCCCTTTTACCGCGTCCCTCACTAGAGGGCCGGGGCACGTTACATGTACATGCATATGATGATTTTAATTACCGCATCCCTCCTTAGAGGGCCAGGGCACGTTATATGTACATATGATGATTTTATGATATCGACATGCATGATTTATGTTTTAAAGGCAAGTTTTATGATTTTCCTTACTCTTTACTTTAGTATGATCCCGCTTACTATATTTCATGCTTTACATACTTAGTACATACTCCGTACTGACCCCCTTTCTTCGGGGGCTGCGTTTCGTACCGCGCGCGTACACCCGGATGAGTGAAGATATTAGTAGATGATGTTCCGGCGGGATTGGCGAACTCCATTTTCTCGGAGTCTTTGCCGAGTCAGCGTATTGTGTTATGGTATCATGTTCCATGTTAGAGACTTTGCAGACAGTGTCGTGTATATAGTATGTCAGTTTTGTAAGCGGTTCCATAAGCTGATGTATTGTGATGTGTTATTTTACAGATTTTATACGATTATAGACCTTATTTGATTTGAAAAAGTATGAAAAGCATATTTGATTTCCGAAAGCCTTTCATGATGTATTTATGTTATGATCTAAGGGCCCAGTATGATTTAAGTATCACGAGAGTCAGCGGGTTCGCTCGGCCCTAGGTAAGGGTCGGGTGCCCATCACACCCTATCGGATTAAGGGTGTGACAACAGTACTCTAAGGAAGGGATTGCTTGAAGTTTCAAGGTAAGGATATGATAGGAAGTTCGATAATGAAGAAGAAGAGGAGGATTGAGTATGATGGTACTCGAAGTAAATAATGGATTAAGATAAAAAGTTAAGTAAAAGAGCCACCGTGAGCTTTTCGTGTGGATACGAAGTTTCAGCATCGCAGAACGATTGGGGAAGCATTGTACAGGAAAAGCCTTAAAGGCAAAAACATTCGAGTCAGAATCTAGTAACGTTTTTTAGAGGTAAAAATGCGGAGTTATCAATTGAGGAGGACTGAATTGAAGATGAACTATTCAAAGGAATGCGATTATTTGACGGTAACAGCCTACCATGAAAAAGAATAAATGTGTATGCTTGTATAGAAGTGAAAGCTTATGATGATACCAGAATTCCACAGATAGAATATTCAGGACATAAAGAAATTATAGTCGCATTGTAAGTAAATAAATTTAAAAAAAAAAGATGGGTCTAAATGAGGAATTGAAGGCTAGTGGCGATAGTGAAAAAGGTAATGGGAAGTAAGTTCGTGTAAGACAGCTTCATGGCATTAAGATGAATAAGGATAGACCTGGTACCGAAATGGATATGTTTATTCTGGAAGGTAACAGAAGGGTATAGGATTACATACCGCAGAGATGATAAAAGTATATGAGAGGCTTGCTAAGATCACTACAGAGCTTCAACTAGTGAAGTGTAGCGTAGTCAAGGATAGCAACAGCAAGGTATGATATATGTTGGGAAACTTGAGCAAAGACATCGTATCGTGGATATGGTATATCTCTTAAATCAACGCTCGAAAAAGGATTCATGAAAGGAGTACCTCAGCAAGATGGATTCCTAAGATACCAAATCGACTTTATGTTAAATATAGAAAGGGTAGATGGTTTATTTAGAGGCGACAAAGAGGTATCAAGATCTTGTTGGATCAGGAAAAAAATATCGTAGAGTTCGCGGTCCATTAATAAATAAATAGGAGCCTGAAAGACCGAGGAAACACATGTTTATGTCATTGAGGAATGAAGGAATGAATGATCAGTATGGATTTTATAGTTGTAAGGAATTGGGCAAGATATATATGGAATTATTCGGCTACCTAATATTTTGGTTACCCAGTGAAGATGTCCAGTTCTCTACTAGTACCTGAGGATCAATGTATTCAAAGAAACCTGAAGAATATAGATTACCGCAGTATTGTTTTCCACCTTGAGATAAGTGGGTAGTAGAGCACACCTTTCAGACGCCCCAAGATACGTTATGAGCATGTATATTAGACCTTTGAAGAAAATTGGAACGACCAGTTAGTGTGGATTGAATTTGTCTACGGTTCTAGTCACCATTCCAATGTTCAGATGTCCTGTATGAAGCTCTATAAGAACAAAAGAGTATCAGACGGTTTGAGACTTGGAATTTCATTCTGAAGAGATTTATGAGATTTGATAAGGAAGACAAGTTTACCTTAGATACTTTAGACTTCATGAAATTATACGCAGGATGGGCCAAATTTAGATTGGGAATCTATATATCCAGTCTTTCATAGGTCTGTGCTTCGTAAATATGTTGGAAGTCCTCCAGAGTTGTGCCAGTTGATGATTTTCAGATTACAGAACAATTATCGCTTGATAAAGTTTCTACTACCCTATTAGGGATTGAGAACCAAAGAGGTAACCTTGGTAAAAGTATTATAAAAGAATGTGAACGTAAAGGAGATGACTTGAGAGGCTGAGGAAGATAGGAGATTCAGATATCCGTGCTCGTTTTAAACCAAAATGGATCCAGACAGGGACACCATTGCCTTCAGGTCCGTAGTGTTTCAATTTTTATGATTATTATCGTGTGAGGCCATTGTTGTTATCGCTTGTTGTAGCCCTGTATGGCGTTGCATATTTTGGGTGGTTGTGACATGTTGGTAGTACTATAGACACAGGGGAAACTCTGCCAAATTTTTTATAGAATTCCTAAGAGTTTAACATTCGAGGACGAATATTTCTAAGGAGGAAAGGATATTACACCTCGTAAATTTTTGCGTCGTCGTAAGTAAACTAATGTGATTCCAGAGAGGCTATGATACCCCTATAAGGGTAAGGAATACTTTTAATAAGTGTTACATAAGTATTTAAAGGTTCTGAGATCAAGCGAATTGAAGAAATTAAATTTGTCGCAACTTTGGAAAAATTTGGCAAAATTCTGGATAGGATTTTTGGTCCAACTTGAGGGAGGAATATCTCCTAGAATATTAGGAGTTATGGAATCCATAACCTATGTAAATTGAATTTCAGGAAGATATCTTTCCAATGCAATTTACAGATTGCAAATCTGAGAAATACAGTGAGAGTTATGGTCTGTATAAAATATTACGATTTGAATTACGAACTGTTTTTTGAATTACGGCCAGCCAGTAATTCGATCGTAATTTGAATTACGGTCAGTAATTGGTGGCCATAAAATTTGAGGCGGTGAGTTTTCAGAATGTTATAATTATGATTCCCTCTTCATTTTATTTCATTTTAACATAACGCCAAGTCCTGGAAAGCCCTAGAAACCTCTCTAAACATATTCCAACATATTTCCAAGCCTAAACCAAAGATCAAAGTGAAGATTAAAGTGGTTAGGGTTTCCAAGTGAGGTCTACACTTGTATCCTCTTCTTGAAGATGCTTGGGTGAGTATTTCTTAAGGAGGAGTAACCTTGGAATTGAAGTGTTCTTGAATTTGAGGTGAGATTTCATCTCAGTTCCATGCTTATGAATTTATTTGGTAATTATGTTAAGATTTGAGGAGAGGAAATTGGAGGAAAAGTTCAAATATGAATTTGATGATATTTTGAGTTGTAAATTAACTTGAGCTATAATTATTAGTATGTTATGAGTATAATCTTGCTATGACAGATAATAATAATGACGAAGAAGTGTTGTATACACGTGTATAAGGAATTGTGTTGATGTTATTGTTATGGATTGATTATGAAAGGAAGTTTGGATTGATTTGAGTCCAATTTTAATATTAATATCTTGGCTATGGTATTGTTAATGTTGTTATTGTTGTTTGGGAGTTGTTTTGGAATTTGGTGGAAGTAGGTGATATAGGGAAGATGTTGCCCAAATTTTGTTAGCTCACCTAATAGTCTAGTTTGATCTTATAAGTATTTCAATGACTTACCCTTAGTGTGAATCATCTTGAACGTAGATTTACAAGCTCGGGAGGATAGGCGTTAAGTAAATTAAGGAGACGACAAGGTATGTTAAGGCTAACCCTTTTTTCCTTAAGGCATGATTCCTTTGTTGTGAACTTACACACGATATCCATAATATCCTTATTCCTAAAAATGCTAGAAACTCATGATTCTCAAGGTTCTCATGATATTATTGAGTTTGTTTCATGATTATTGATTTTATTCATTGTTGTTGATCTCATCTTATAATAATTGTTCTTTCAAGGTGAGATATAGCAATGATGATGGTTCCATAATAGAAATCGGAGGTTTGCCGACCTTACGTCACTCCCATAGACTTATAGCTTTTATTGGGCTCTCATGCATGCTTTATATATATGTATGTATTTTCTCACACCGTGTCGCGCTATAGTCGGCCGGGTAGGCGCGTAGATACGCAGACCACTGCAGTGGGCAGCTTATGATATCATCCCGGATGTAGGATGCCCGGACACAGGATGATGATAATACCGTGCCTATATGGCCGAGCAGTATACTATATATATGTATGTATAAGATGTTTTTTTTTAAAGCTAGGCATGCATGACATCCGCCTTAAGAGGCATTCAGATGTACAGGTTATTCCTCTTATCTCATGTTACTTTTTATATCTCTTCTTATGTTGTTATTCATGCCTTACATACTCAGTACATTATTCGTCCTGACGTCCTTTTATTTGTGGACGCTGCGTTCATGGCCGCAGGTAGACAGAGAGACGGATCGGATTCTTAATTGCTTCATCAGCAACTTCTCAGGAGCGCTCCATTTGCTTCGGAGCTGCAGTCTAGTGGTATTATTCTTTTGTGTACATATTTGGGGCACGGCGAGGTCCTGTCCCGTCCTTATTATGTTGTGCATTCCGATGGAGGCTCGTAGACAGATATGTACAGCTAGATGTTCTGTGACCTTCTCGGTCCCTCGTGTGTTGTATCATTATTTTGGTAGCCTTGTCGGCACGAGTACTTGAGACTAGCTTGATGACGTATATATGTATGTATATTATCTTTTGGGCTTGGGTCCCATACAGTTATGATATTTATGAGTTAGCATGATGGCTCACTCAGGTATGGATATGAGATGTATGTATGTGTGTATGTGGTGCTCGGCAGGTTAGGGCCGGGTGCCCGTCATGGCCCCCTGGTTGGGTCATGACACCACTCGATTCCTCTATACTAATCATCCATTTAAGCCCGACAAACCACAATACAATATCCACATTTCTCCTAAAATCTAAGTGGAACAGCCAGTAACTCCTTAGGTCATTAACCCCTCGCATTCACCACTAATTGAAGTCATTTCTATCAGTTGATTACTAAATTCTCAGAAGTTTACAACTCAGTCAATTTTACCGATCAAACGATGTGAGCAGTCTTTTAACATCATCGAGCTTATATCAAGAATAACTTTTTGCACCAGTTGTAGCCTTATCCTGACAACCATGCCAGATACCAATTTTTCCCTTCCCAATCTCTCGAAAAGTATTCATGTCCAAGATATTTTAAGAAGTCTTGCTTCGCTACACACTTTCCACAAAAGCTTCCTTCATGTCCTTATTGTCAACTTCTTTTCTTTATTACCTGCGATCACAATACAATTGCCCAATTCAATGGCCATCACCGAACTTACACTTGTTCTCATATACTGAAGTTTAATACTCTACTGCTGCTGAACCATCGATCCGCCATCAATACACCAGTGTCACGCACATCATCATTATGCCTTGACGAAGCGGAAGTCAAACCGATCATATCATCGAGCAACCCACTATTGTTAAGCCATCGATGCGCCTTGTCACTTCCGAGCAACCCAACACTGAATCATGGAGACCCTATAGCCCTCTGAACTATCTTTCCCATTTCTCACGCACTCTCACAACAAGCGAGTCTAATCGCGACTCCACACAATAGAATCCTTATGCCATCACTATAGACTGAACTTGATCACTTTCCCGATTTGATCACTTTCCCGAATAAGAATAACACATCTCGCACCAAACCACCACACGTCATAGATCAACCATTCACATAAGAATTTAAGGATGAGTGTCCACCCTCCGCGGGTGATTAAGATAAGAAAGTTCAGATACCAATTGAAATAGACTAGACACCAATTTGAATGAAGTCGCACGAGAGAATGAAAGAATTGGAAGTTTCCTAAATGTCCTATAGCCTCTCGCAGATAAGTCCGGAGCTCATCATACCGATCCACGAGACTTTGCTAGACACGCTCTTGTATAATAGACCAGGTATCCTAGGGCTCTGATACTAACTTGTCACGATCCAATTTCACAAAGTTGTGTGGGCACCTACCTTTCCCACCTCAGTAGGCGAACCCTTAACTCAATATTCACAATAATAGAAAATAGCAGAAGAAGTAAAATAGCGAAAACCTCAAAAATATAATATAAATAAGACAATGCGGAAGTAAATGAAATTCGCCCCAGTATCTGGTCTGGTCATACAAGAGGTTCTAACTAAATACTACAAGTCTAAATCATACGTATACATCAATAGTCTCAAAATATGTCTTAGAACGGAAATAAAGACATAGTAGATAGAGGGGTCTTCGGGCAGCGGACATCCACATGCTCACCCTGTAAGACTCGAATCGGCAAATGCTCGAAATAGTCAACCACGAGGAGTAGAAGTTGATCTCTTCTAATACTCTGCATTCATAAAAGAATGCGATGAGTGCGAATCGGTACAAACAACAAGTACTGGTAGGTATCATAGGCGAACTAAGTTTAGCTAACACATATCAAGTCAATACAATAAGGGAAACAGGTAATCAATCAAGGTATAAGTCAAACACAAGCCAGAAATCAAGTACACGTCATCACCTAGGTTATAGCATCTAAACCCAATTGTGTCAAGTCTCAAATATTCAGTCTGAATCCGTATATCACAAATACATCACAAGAATATCACAACTGAAGCCAAGTGCAATGCAATGCAACAATGTATGAAATGTACATGTAATGCAATGCTGTGTACACATGTACTCCGGACAAAATTATCGACGTCTTGGTAGCACAACCCATGGGGGACCCGCGAAGTCCATGTACTATGTCGCTCCGTAACACATAACCCAGAGACAACCTTTCCACCCTTCACGCCTGCCGACCATCCCGTATCACATAGTATAAAATGGTCGCAAAATCAGTATAAAACCTCCCAAGTATTTCAAAAACAACATAGGCCACATCATCACTCCCTATCAAATGTACCTTTATATATATATATGCAAGATGAGGGTTCAATGTATGATTCAAGTATGCAGATGACAACAACAAGATCTCTTATCAACACTCATTCCGCTCCGAGACATGACCTCTGATCACGGACTCTCACCTCTCTTTCTCACTATCCGGCAAAGACCTTAGAGGCTACACTCTCTCATTTATAATCATCAGTACCATAACCATGCAATATCAATGTATCATGGAAATGAGTATGAATATGATGCAATGTAATATCAACAACCAATTCAATCCCAACGGTATCACACAATGCACAAAAGTAATATCATGAAAAGGCTACATAATAAGTGGTAGTAGAACACTATCCTCGTATCAAACATCAACAAGTAAGATACTACAATATCATGAAAAGGCTACACAAGCCATATAGAACACTATCCTCGTATCAAACATCAACAAGTAAGATACTACAATATCATGAACAGGATATGTCAATAGCCTCCAATATCTACTATCACCACGTGACATCAAGCCAACAGCAATAGAACAAATCAAGTCACAACACAATAGGGTGGCTAGCCCCAATCACACAATAGGGCCCAACCAAAGACAATATCAAACCCAACATCATACCCGAAGGTTTACATGCTTTCTCTAATAAATATATGCTTCGCTAAATGAAGTCTCACCATAGGATAAGTCGCAACCTACCTAGAAGGCCGAACAGCAATATCACTAACAATCACACCTGAGCCTTTCCTTTCCTTGAGCCTCGAGATCAAGAAAGTCTATTGATATTTGAAATCTAGATTAGAAATCATAAGATCAATGCGTATATTGCTATCATTCAAATTGGGTCAAAACCAACCATAGAATTTAGGGAAACGGGGCCCCACAAGGGCAAAACGGGAAATTCAGGGGTAAATTATCCAGTTAAATACTAGGTGATCAAAATCCATCAACTGATTGCTAAATTAACTCAAGGATTCATCCAATTTCGAAATCCAAGCAAAACCCCCAATTTTGGTATAAACCCTAACTCTTAAATTCAAGAATTCATCATTGATAACGGAAGGCATATGATTAACAACCTTAGATACATCATATTCTCGCATAAACCTAATCAATTTCATCATTTAAAGCAACTTAGGAAGTCTAACCAATTTAATGAACTTCTCAAGAAAGATCCATTAAACCTTCTTCATGAAAAACCCCAATTTCCTACTTTAGAAATCATGGACTAAAGCTTAAACTAAGGGAATGAATCAAAGAGAAATACTTAGATTATGGGTTAGACCTTACCCCATGGAGGAAACTTGAAGTACAACCTTGAATTCTCCCAAACCCAAGCTTTCAAGATGAGAGAAACCCAAACAACATTAAAATAGCAAAAACGCCCAGCTGTTCTGCCTCGTTTCTGGCGCCAAATGATCCCAAAACTTGCTTTGGATGCCTTCAATGGATCCTTGTGAAATTCCAGTCAAGTTAGTCTTTTGAATCACTCCATTTGACCTTATAATGAAGGAGATATGTTGGTTTCAATATTTGGAAAAATGTAGATTTTTAAATACGAATTCAGTGGCAATTTCGTAATTAATCTGAAAAATCTGGCAACCCAATTCTTAGTAAAATGACCATAATTCCCTCATACGATGTCGAAACTTGATGATTTCAGTTACTATGGTTCCAAAATTATGATATGGATATAATGGTTTAGTCGAAACACGAATCAAAGGTCGTTTGCTCAATATGGTACCCTTTATGCTCAAATCGACGTCGAAACCGAAAACAATCACCGTACAACCCAAACTTATCCAAAACTCATTGGAATCTAACCAAACTTTGTGGACATGTCCAAAATCATCATACAAACTTATTGGAACTTTCAAAAACATTGACACGAGATCATCTTGACTCGATGTTGACCGTGGTCAACTCCAATTCTAACTTAACCAGTTGCTCAACCAATGACCCAAATCACACTCGAACCCTTCGGGAACCAAACCAATGACACCACTACGTCATAAATCACCCTCCGGACCTAATGGAACTGTCGAAATTCGCTTACAAGCACGTTTAGCCAAAAGTCAACTTCGAGTCAAATAATTTTCGCTTCAAGATCAAATTTTTTAAAAGTCATTTCAAAATCCAAAATGGTGCCTAGGGAATTGTGACACCGGTCCCTGCGGGTCAAAACAGTATTAACAAGGCTCGGGGATGAGTCAACAGGGGCAAAATAGTAAAAACGCAATAACGACCAAACGGGTCATTACATGAAGTCAAGACGTGATTCTCTCTTCACTCCTCCATTTGCTAACATACTTTACAACAAAAACAATTAAATTTTTTTTACAAGCGTCCACCTTCTGATGCGGATATTTCATTTCAAATACATTTTATAGGTGCCCACCTTCAAATACGGGCATTTTAATTTCAGTCAGCCGCCCACTTTCTAATGCCGATATTTTAAATTTCAGTTCCGACGCCCACCTTCTAATGCAGGTATTTTAATTTCAGTCAAGTGTCCACCTTCGAATGCGGGTTTTTTAAATTTCAGTTCAGGCGTCCACCTTCTAATGCGGGTATTTTAATTTCAGTCAGGAACCCACCTTCTAATGCAGGTATTGTAGTTTCAGTCAGGCGCCCACCTTCTAATGCAGGTATTTCATTTCAAGTACATTTTACAAGCTCCTACCTTCTAATGCGGGTATTTTAATTTCAGTTAAGCATCCACCTTTTAATGCGGGTATTTTAAATTTTAGTCAGGCGCCCACCTTCTAATGCAGGTAGTTTATTTTCGGTAAGGCACCCACTTCAAATACGGGTATTTTATTTTCAGTCTAACGCCCACCTCATAATGCGAGTATTTTATTTTTAGTCAGGCATCTACCTTCAAATATGGGTATTTTAGTTTTATTTATTACGGGCTTCAAATATGGGTATTCCATTTCAAAGCTCTGGCACCGAACTAGAGTATGCATCAGGATATCGGCACACAGCACGAGATTTCATTTCATTTCAAAGCTCCAGCTCACAAACTGGAGTATGAATCATGGTCCTCACACACAATTCAGGATCCCTCTAAATTCAAAGCTTAGACACACAGCCCGAAGTTTTCATCAGGATCCCGACATACAACTTTGTAGTCCATTTTAATCCATGGCTCTAAGTTCGGTCGCTCCTATAGCACTAAATCATTTTCCTTCATAACAAGTTTTTCTGAACTACAACCAGTCTGACTCCCATCTCAGGGATATGTAGGTAGCTCTAATTCGAGCACGACCGTCCTTCGTCCTACACTTGCTAAGACCACTCCAACAAAACTGGGGCAAAATTTTGATCAGACGATCAAAATTTGGCACAACATCCATTAGTTATCACCTTTCGAACTACATTGACCTGATTCTTGTGATGGACGAGATATGTAGGAAACTTTATGCAGAGTTCGGTCACATCGGAGCGGAAATCATTCTTTCCCCAGGAAGTATACAATCTTGCACCCTCCTAGCATCTCGTAGCTCGACACTAGGGAAATTTGGATGCGATGACATAGGTACATAAGCGTTTTTTGGCCCTGAACAATCCTTCCCTTTTTTTCATCTTTCTTCATCACAAGCCCGCCGACGGACGGAGAGTATTGTAAAAGCTCAACCAATGTCTGACTTCTTTCTCCGTACATATCCTTTTAGTAATTCTTTGCCAAGCCAAAATAGGTTACACATCAACGTCATTGCCTGAAAGATCTTTCATCATCTTCGGTCAAAGAGGGACAAGTTGTTGACAACTAATTTTGGCTCGCCGTGCTTAAAATTAAAGTTTCGAGGAGGCCTGATTTGTTAAAGAGCCCGGAACAACATTTTTTACACATTTTTACATTTTTTTGATAATTTATTGATGATTATCCTTATTTTAGGAGTTTTATCAATTTATTGTCATTTTTAAGAATAATAATTTTTGCACATGTACAGTGTAATACTACGATTTTTGTGCAATTAATAATTATTTCTTAATTTTACAGCAAGTACATTTTGATATCTTATACATTAATATTTATATTTTTATACTTACATTATTATCTGTACCTGTATTAATTAACCATATATTAGTACAGTCCGTGGAAAATTGGAGAAATTAATTCTTAAACGCAGAGCAAGAATTCAATCAAGTCAAGGTCATGCCACCTCTTAAAAAATTGACATTTGAGGTGATGGGTTGGGTTCTTCATCCATTGGTTAATACATCTTTACACATTAGCTAAAAGAGGTAAGGGAGACAAGGGGGTGCATTCTTTTATTCTTTGGACAAAACAAGGGGCCATTTTGTATTATAAAGGCAAAGGGAGGGGTTAATTTTATTTACATCTTCTATACACGCATTCCTCTAAACCCTAAACATTTTCTTTCTCCCCTCACTTTTCACGTAGCCGCCGACCACCACCCTTATTGCCGCCGCCAACGACGCTCCAAACCAACTCCATCACTGCTCCAATGACCCCAATCCCTTCCTATCTTCTTCTCTCTTCTCCTTAGTTCTTCTCTCCCTACTGCTCCATTGAACCGAAGCAGCTACAAATCACCGCGAAACCGCTACCACCAGATCCGCTATCCTTACCACCAGAATGCCACCAAAACAACCCCCTTCATATTATTCGATGCTTCGGTGAACCGAAGCAGCGTGCCACGACACCACCACTCTCCCTTCTCCCTCTATTTTTTCGCTATTGCCTTGCCCGGAGTTTCGCTGGAGATTGTTCTCTGATGACCATGGCTGCCCTATTTTTGCCTACTTTTGCTACCACTGCTATGTTACATTAAACCATTGCTATGTTTATCGTTGTTTTTTAATAATTTTGTGTTGCCTTAACTGTTTCGGAGAATCTTTGGCGCTGTCTTTGCATTTGTCGGGCGTATTCTGCGAGTTCATTATTTAATTTAGTTATTGCTGCTGTTGTAATCTAGCTAGCTAATTTTGCTACTGGTTTTGGACTACATTCATCACTGTTACACTACATTTGGACTGATTTTAAATTTCTTTGACTAAATTAATGTTGGTTTTGTGCCTAGAAAATACTTTTGGCGGCTCATGGTATTGTTACCTTTTTTTTTATCGCATTTATTTAAATTCATTTGGGTGATACTAAACCCAAATGGCCGATGAAAAAATTTCCGTCTGATTTCCTAGACCTCCCCTGTACAAAAGACAGGTTTTTATTTTAAGTTTATTTATTATTTCTTTAATTCATTCGGTAGTTATTTATTCTCTTACTAACATTTTTACGAAGTGTTTATACAGGTGCCGGAGATACATCTCAAAGACGACGCTCGGAAGGAACCTGAATCACTGTTTGTGTTTACTTTCCGCGTTCTATAAAATTGTACAGAACATAAAATCATTGTATAGTGAAAACTTTATTTTTGAAATGACGGACATAAAATATTTATTTACTTGTCGCCATGTTTGTTTAACTTAAAATTTACCGTTCGTTTTAGGCAAGACATATGCTGTAAATGCTTTCATAAATGGATTAAATTGACTCGGTAAAATACTCGGCGAATTAATTCACACTTTTGGAGTTTAGAAAAAAACATTGTCCATCCTTTATTTCAAAACACATTTTCCCCTTTCTTTACTAATATTCTTTTTGTACATTTATCCTTATCATTAAATACTAAGCCCTTCTAAAAATAATTCTCTCATAAATATTCTGTAACTGGTTTTCTGCCAAAATATTCTTTTTCATTCTTTAATTATTATTTAAAACAAAATCATTCTTTAAATTAAAACAAAATGATTATTTAAAACAAAATCATTCTTTTACGTGATGGAAGATACAAGTCAATGTACTTTGACTTTTTTTTTTTTTCAAACTCTTTATTAACACACTTCTTCAGAACATACATTTTGTGTGTGTATATATATATATATATATATATATATATATATATATATATATTTTTATTTATACACTAATTACATACATTCTTTTCTATACATAGATATACATTATTTATATACTTAGTATATATATTTTACATATCCTCTTATACTTTATTCATACATTCTTTAATTCATATAGTTGTATACCTTATTTACACTAATTGATATACCTTTTGTACTAACATATATGCACTCCTTTTATTAACAAATATACTTTTATAACTTACGAGGTACATTTCTTATACTCATGTATACATAGCTTTCAATATATATTCTTTATAAATACTTGATACTTGGTATAAATATATTTTTATACATTGTATATACTTAGCACATAACCACCTAGAGTAGCTTTTAATGTAATCACTAAAATCCGAAAACATGTAATAATAATGATAAACAGATAGATAATCCTCCTCTAGTGTTCAGTTAAACTAAGTTTAAGGATTGTCTTCGGACAGGCTCTGAGGGATGCTTAAAACCTTCCCCTCGGGGTAAATAAAACCCTTATCTAGAATCTCATAGGTTTCCAGGATTATAAACGGAGTAGATACACAAATGTATATGGATTTCCTGATTTTCCTTAAAATTAGGTGGCGACTCTAACCCTTTTAAAATCAGTTAGAAGAACTGGGAAGTTGCAAACTATCTTTGAACCATTCAAAATAGGGCGTAACACACCACTGTAGCAATCCCGCCATAGCGGGGAGATGGTCGCCGCCGCGGGAGTCGGGAAATTAATGAGGACCGCCGTAGGGAGACCGCTGCAGTGAAACATTGACCGCTACAGCCGTCGACAGAAGGCAAAAACTGACTTTTATATCACAAATTTTGAAGCCATTCCCTACATAACACCAAAACAATTCCCAAGAACAGTAAGAGGCAATTTTCTAAGGCTTAGGCATTACTCATCATGGAAGGTAAGTTCTAATCTCTACGTAGTTCATTCCCTATTCTTCTTCAAGTTCCATGATTAGCCTAAGGTCTTCTAATGGTGAATGAAAGCTTAGAACCCTAGAATTAGTAAATCCTTGAATAATGAATGGGTTGTTGATTTTATCACTGTTTATTCATCTAGGAGTGTAGTGTATCACTTTCTAGGATGAGAATTGATTACTTATGGTGGAAATTGCATGTTGAGACCTAGGGTTCTAATAAAAATGAGAACTTTAGGATAAAAACTGCTTGAAAAGAGATTGAATTGATTGGAAACCCATGAATTGGAATAGTGTGATTGTTGGGACGGAAATTATGGTAAGTTCATCACTAAATGATGGTTTCATCATTTGAAAAGGGTAGAAGTAATTGGGTTTTCTTTCTCAATTGTTGTTCTTGTTAGAGTAAATGATCCGTTACTCACTTAGCATTATATTTCTAGA
Organism: Lycium ferocissimum; assembly: GCF_029784015.1. NCBI lineage: Eukaryota > Viridiplantae > Streptophyta > Magnoliopsida > Solanales > Solanaceae > Lycium > Lycium ferocissimum. The sequence goes on from NC_081344.1 coordinate 30,988,813, forward strand.
CTTCGAAAGTTCTGAAGCTTTGCGGAAGGGAAAAGCTGTTGCGGAGTAACTTGCATTGCTCCAGTTCAGCATTGAGGTAGGTTACGGTCTACTTGAGTTAGACTTTGATTAGTTGAATGTATATGTAATAGAATTGATGGGAGAAAGCATGTATAAGTCTTCGGACATGAAGTCTGATTGGGAATTCCTAGGTTGGTACTGATCGATTGATTATGTGGGCTTGTTGCCATTATTTTATGTACTAAAACCTGAGGTGTATTTGTTGTGTTATAAGAAGGAAGGAGTTCATGTATGCTCTTCTTGTTAATTTAGATGATTACACATTCACTATGTTGATGAGTTAATTTGAGTCTTGATATGACTTGTGGCTTGATGCCTTATAATTCTTGACATGATATTGTTGGCTGATCATATTCCATATTGACTGTGGGACTGGAAATATGTTGAGATTCATAGTTTGATGAGATACAGAAAGAATGCATATAAAAAGCAGCATTTGACGAGGGTGAGGATGTGGCCTAGTTATGGCTAGTGATCCGAGGTCAGTTCCGGAGCGAGTGGTACATGGACACCATCGGTGTCACGACCCAAACCGATGAGTCATGACGAGTGTCTGACCTCTAGTGACCAAACACCCCTAAACACGTATCTGAAACATACTGAACATCAAAGGCCTGTAAATGGCATAAACTGATCTCATAAGAGGGAAACATCAGAACTCTGTACAATCTGCATATATATACACAACATGCGGAAGTGCAAGCCAGCTAGGCTGCTACATATACTTTACACAAAAGAATAGAAGCCGACAAGTCTACATCATCTGACTACTACATACAACTATCTACAGACTTCTACATGAATGAAAGCTGTAGAAAGGACGGGACACGGCCCCCGTCATACCCATATGCATACATATCTCAAAAGGGTGGCATACCAAAACTAACTGTAGCTCCGGATCAAATGGAGCGTACTGACCACTGCTAGATCTAGAGGTTCTACTGAGCTGGACCACCTGTCTGTCAGCCCCGTACCTGCGGGCATGAATGCAGCCCCCCGAGCAACGGGAAGTCAGTACGGATAATGTACCGAGTATACAAGGCATAAGAACAACATATATACATAAGAATCATGGATAAGATCTGAACTCATAAACTGAAATGACTAACTGCATGTACTTGTATGAACTAGCATTTGTCTAAGTCTGCATAAATCTGTATAACTGACAATGCCTCTGTGGGCACATAATATGCATGCTCATGCCTATCAATGATGGTCATGCATCTATATATGTGTGCGTATATAATGTCTGATATATGTGCATATATAACGCCTGATGCATATGCGTATATAACGCCTGTAAAGCCTCTATGGCATCTCATCATCATAGTGGTAATGCGTGTATAACGCTTATATCTCTTCTCATACTTTACATATATCTAATATTCGCGTATATAACTCCTTCTGGTCACGGGTAAATGTACATAAATATATAATGAATGTAATGCATGAATAAACTGTATGCACAGAGCTGGCTACATAAGACTGGATCCATGAGCAGAAAGATCACTCATAGACGGGGTACACGAACACCAAAGACTGAAGTACCTCTAATGCTTCTAAGAGTAGAGTAATATGGAAGCTCACTTACTCGGTTGTTGGATCATATCATAGGATCATGCCAAAAGAAGGAAAGAAGGGCCTTAACATACCTTGAAGTATACTCAATCGTTCAACTCATACCTCTCGAACTTGCAAGTCTACAATTAAGATAAATAGGGCTTAATTAGGCTATTTACCTCGCTTACTAATCATTTTAAACAAGAATAGAGCTTGACAATTTATGGGCAACATTTTCCTTATAAGCTTAACAACTCTTCGACTTCTCATTCGATCCAACATCAACCACAATACCCACAACATGATGACAACACAGATATATATCAAAATATACTTAAACCCATTCCCAATCATCTCTTAAAATAACCCCAAGTCACCATCTTATCCTTCATCACCTTACCACTCCCACAAATACCTTCTCTTTACTTAGTTCACTAAAACTCTTGATGATAAACTCAAATGTAAGGGTAGAAATCATTTACATACCTTGAGGGGTCAAAAATTCCAAGAATCACTTCACTTCAACTCTCTAAGCTTCACAACCTTGAAGAAACCCTAGAAGTAACCTTTTTTCTCATAAGCTCGGGTTTACGGGGTCCAGGTCTTGTCAAATCTTCACTAATATGATGGAAAATATTGGGAGAGAATATATTAGGGTTTTTCTAATTTGGAATGGAGGAAAGTATGAAATAAGGTCGTGAACCACCTATTTATACTTGAAAGCCAAAAAGGCTACAGCGGTCCGGTTTGGCCTACAGATACAAGGCTACGGGACCCTGTCGACGCCGCACATCGATGGTCCGTTGACCATGTCAACGAACGGTCAACAATGACTGGTGTTCCGTAGATTTCTCTGATTCAGTTCAGATCGCGTCGATTCGATTCGTTCAACTTCTAACTCTATAAATTTCCAGGAATATCTGTTGGTACCCTCGTACATGGGGTAAGGCACTTTCTACCTTCAAACTCAGGCTCGGGTCTCTATTCCAAGGGCATACCCGACTAGGAAACTATAGGTTCTACTACTATGAACTCGAGGGGTGTAACAATCGGTCCCCTACAAGTCATGGATAATTAGGCAAACATTACCATTTGGTATGTGTGTACACGTTTGAGATACTATTATTGTTGCATTGCATTGCATTGAACTTGTATTATTCCTGTTGATGGTTGTAGTTGGACTTATCTTATTCCTGTGTTGGCTGATTTACGATGACATTATTTGGTTATGATCTGTTGTGCCTATATAGCTATCTTGTTAATTTTATGAAAGTATGCATGATACTAATCTTAGTCGGCCTATGATATCTATTGGTACATTTGTCGACACTACCTTCTTTGCACTTTTATTTGAGTGCGGTTGTGTACGAGTATTTTTTCGAATTTTCACATCTAGCTTGAGGCTATTTTTCGTTCAGCTCAGAGGGTTAGCTCCTATCCATGATATGCTGCCTGAAGATATTTCTTATTATGATGTCTATTTTCATTCCAGACATTATTTACAATTATAGACAGTTGTTCATTCTTTAGACAATTACGTTTAGAGTCCTTGTACGATAACTTTCGGATTTTGGGGTTGTAATAGTTAGATTTCAAAGACTTTTATTTATTGATGGAATGACTAGACAGATTTATGATTTAATTCTGGTTATTGATTTATAATTGTTTAAATGGTTTGATAATTGGGAAAGGGGATGGTTCGCCCACTAGGAGAATTAGTGTGGGTGCCACTCACGGCTATTTGGGTAGTGACAAAATTATAGAAAATACACAAACTACATAGGATGATATACAATAATATATTCGAAGATATTTTACCAAATGAAATGGTGAAATATCATTAAAATCATTTTATAAAATCATTTTTTGCTTTGAAAAATGTATATTTCACTCCGTTTGTGATTCAAGAACTCTGAATTATTACATAAAATTATTGGAGGAAAAAAATTAGGTGTCAATAGCATCTACATTCATTCATGTATTCTTGACTGTTTACTTGGCCATTTCATACACTTCATTTGATCTTTCTATATATTGAACATGTTGCATGACTGTACTAGAATGCTTATCTGCTCTACTTGTTGATTTCGTTCAATTTATATGTGTGACCTAATCGTTGTCAGCCTATGATGCTTACGAGTACTTGTGTTGTACTCATACTACTCTTGTTGTACTTTTTCTTTTCTTGAGTGTAGAGTTCATCACTGGTTCCACTTCTCGACCTCACGAGTGATTCCGAGGCCTTTTTGTCGGAGATTTAGGGTAAGCCACTTGCTGGATTCTGTAGCCCGAATTTCCCTCCATTGCCATTTGTCTTTTGATTTCACAGATAGACTTATTTATACATTCTAGACTGGTATTCAGTTTTTGGATATTGTACTATATTAGAGCTCTTGTACTAGCTTTAGACCAGATCTTTTGGGTGGTAGTATTTCATACTTCCTATCACGACCCAACTAGTGGGCTATGACGGGTACCTGGAGCTGACTACCGAGCACCACTCATCATATTATCTATCATACTTACTCTGGACATACATCATTCTCAACGCAAGACTTATCATGATCCAATCTCCAAATCTCCCCAAACAAGTATATATGCATAAGCCTACGAGGCTACAAAACGATGTACAAAATATACACTGAAGAAATCTCACAACATGTATTACCCACACAAAAATATCTACGAGCCGCTAACTGGAGTGCGGAAATCATACGGATGGGACAGGACCCCGCCATGCCCCAAATATGTGCACAAAAGAATATATCAAGAAGTGGCAACTCCGGAGTAGTGACTCCACCGCAAATCTGGCGAGTAAGCTCCTGCGTCTGCTTGTCTCCCCGTCTACCTCGGGAATGAACACAACGTTCATAAAAAGAAAGGACGTCAGTACGAATAATGTACGAGTATATAAGGCATGTGTACTAACATCATAAAGAAGTGTGTAAGGAAACATGAGGTAAGGAGGCAACGATCTCGCTAGCCTCCGAAGGCGGATATTTTAACATCTTTCATGTTAACTATATATATATATACGTATATATATATATATATATATATATATATATATATATATATATGTTGCGGAACGTACAACCCGATTCATCGTATCATGTATCATATATTGTTGGGGAACGTGCCGCCCGATGCATTTATCCATATATTCATTATACATCTATATATTGCCGCAGAACGAATGGCCCGATCCATTTATCCATGTATCCCGCGTCCGGGCATCCCGCATTAGGGATGATATCATAATATGCCAGTTGATCAGGTGGTATTGCGTATATAACGCCTAGCCCTTCTTCCCATATCCCATGTATACATACTCATATATCTATGTACATCATATACTATACATAGCATGCATGAGAGCCCAAGTGAAAGCTACAACTCTATCTTCCCAGTAACGTAAAGGTCGGAACCTTCGATTACATTATGGAATAATCATCATCGCTATGTCTCATCTTAAAGGAACTAATATCATGAGGTAAGGCAACAACAAGAAATAACATCAATGAAATCATAAAGATAGGATTATCAAGCTCATAATAGCATTATCATCATCATTATCATGGAACATATCTCGTTTCTATCACATAAGAAGCTCTTAAGAATCATGAACTTTCAACTTTTGGGATGCAAGAAGGTCGTGGAATATAAGAAAGGTAGTAATATAAGAATCATGCCTTAACGAAAGAAAGGGACTAGCCTTACATACCTTTACGTCTCATTAACTTTATCGACTAAGTGTTCTCCTTCCAAGCTCACAACTCTACATTTGGGGGAATTCGTATTACGTTAGATCATTAGAAACTTGCTTAAGACTAAGCTAAGGCGACTAATAGCTAACGACAATTGGGCAAAGATTTCCTTTGTTTCAACAATTTCCCCCATATAATAAACATCTCCCAAACATCAATAATAACACCCATAACATCCTAATCAATAAACTTCTTCAAGTTAAACATTATTCAGTCCTTACAACTCCCTTTCAAAATCATCCACAACCATAGCTACAACACAACACCATACCCATCCTAATACTTCCTCAATGACATTAGCATCATTCATAACAAGATTATACTCATCTCATACTAAGAATCATGACTCAAATTAATTTACTACTCAAAATACCATTATTTTCATATTTGAGCTCATATTCTACTTTCTTCTCTAATCCAAGTCTTTCAACCACTCAATACTTTTAATAACGTGAAATAGATGTAAAACTCACCTGTGATCATGTAATGATGAACTTTGGATGAATATACTTTACTTGAGAGAAGCCCTAACTTCAATACCAATAGAATTCTTGACATCTATCAACCCTAGAGAGCCTCGTTTTCCCTTAATTCTCTTGTTCTTGGTAATTAGTCCTTGTTCCCCCTTGGATTTGTGTTAATATGATGTGGAGAATATTCTAGAGTCTTCAAGACTTGTAGAGAAAGTGGAAACTGAAAAATAAGAGCAAGGGTTGTCTATTTATAACTGAAACTAGAAAGTTCCAGTGAGGCGGTTCAACGAGCGGGTCGATGATCCGTCGACGTGTCCTTGCTCCGTCAACTTGCGCCTACAGATTGCAGATTACAGAAATATGTTGACGGTGCACAGTGACGGTTCTTCGACATGTCAACGGCCCGTCGGCACTGAATGATGTCTATAGAATTTCCTGAATCAGTTCAGATTGCGTCAATTTGATTCGTTCAACTTCCAATCCCGTAAATCACCATGAATACCTGTTGGTACATTTGTGTACGGGGTAAGACACTCTCTACCTTAACTTTCTCCAACGAGCTTTCTTCTCTTGCCTCAAATGTCTTTGGAATCCTAATTAGAATCATTAAGTATCCCTTCTTACTTATAGAGGCATCATATACACCTTAACTTGCATTAGTCTATTCACCACACAACAACCCAAAATTCAGAGGTGTAACACTCTCGCCCCCTTAGGAACATTCATCCTCGAATGTTAAGTTCTCCGGGATTCTACAAAAATTTCGCTAGAGTTTCTCCTGTGATATGGCACTACCGTCCTGTCACAACAACCCAAAATAACATCACCTCACAAGCTACAATAGCAGCAAGAAAACATGGCCACACACGACCAAAAGCATTAAAAGAAAGCATTGCATACTTGGGATCAATGGCGTCTTATCTTAAACCTCTTCTGGGGTGAAAATAAATACGGATATCTAGACTTCATATCTTCTTCTACTTCCCAAGTCATTTCCTCTCTGTTGTTGTTTCTCCACAAAACTTTAACTGAGGCTACATCTTTGGTTCTGAGTTTCCGCACTTGCCTATCTAATATGGCAATGGGTACTTTTTCATAAGCCAATTTCTCAGTAATTTGAACGTCATCTACCGGCATGATTCTAGAAGGATCTCCAAAAAAATTACGGAGCATCGACACATGAAAAACTGGATGGACTGATTCAAGTTCTGGAGGTAAATCTACCTCATAAGCTACTTGGCCCACTTTGCGCACAATCTTATAAGGCCCAATATATCGAGGAATAAGCTTTCCCTTCTTGTCGAATCTCGTTACCCCTTTCCTTGGCGACACTTTTAGGAATACCCAATCATTGACTCGGAATGTTAGGTTTCGTCGATGATTGTCTGCATAAGAGTTTTGGCGACTTTGGGCTGTCAACAATCTGTCTCGAATGAGCTTGATCTTTTCCACCTCTTATTGAATCAATTCTGGACCTATTAGTCGTGTCTCTCTGACTTCAAACCATCCAATTGGCGATCTACACTTTCTTCTGTATAAAGCTTCATATGGGGCCATCTGGATACTAGAATGATAGCTGTTGTTATATGTAAATTCGATAAGTGGCAAATGTTCACCCCAATTACCTCCGAAGTCTAGTACACATGCCCGCAACATATCTTCCAAGGTCTGAATAGTGCGTTTAGCTTGTCCATTAGTCTGTGGATGAAATGTTGTGCTGAGTCTCATTTGAGTTCCCAAACCTGCTTGAAAGGACTTCCAAAATTTAGCAGTAAATTGTGCTCTTCTATCTGTGATAATAGATACTGGGACACCATGAAGTCACATTATCTCCTTAAGGTACAACTTTGCATAATCTTCTGCTGAGTATGTAGTTCCAACTGGAAGAAAATGGGCTGATTTCGTGAGTTTGTCCACTATTACCCAGATGGAGTCATATTTACGCCGGGAACGAGGCAAGCCTACAATAAAGTCCATGTTGATCCCTTCCCATTTCCAAGCTGGAATTTCCATAGCCTGTAACAATCCTCTTGGCTTTTGATGCTCAATCTTCACTTGTTGACAATTCGAACATTATGCTACAAATTCTGCTATGTCTCTCTTCATTCCATCCCACCAATACATTGACTTAAGGTCATGGTACATCTTTTTTGCTCCTGGAGGAATATAATACCGAGAGTAATGGGCTTCTTCCAAGATCTGATGGCGTAATCCCGCAACATCCAGGACACATAGCCTGCTCCTATACCTGAGAATCCCATCTGCAGAAATCTCAAATGGTGACTTTTTCTTCTGTGGAAGGGCATCTCTATGGTGACTTAACTTGGGATCTTCATATTGGCGCTTTTTCACTTCCGTGTCTAAGGATGAAATAGATGGATTGTGAACAGCAACTCCTGCATTGCCCGAGTTTATTAAACGGACTCCTAGGTTAGCTAATCGGTGGAGTTCACGGACTGGTTCTTTTTTTTTCCGACTGAACATCACATAGACTGCCTATGGATTTTCGGCTAAGTGCATCGGCTGCCACATTTGCTTTTCTGGGATGATATAAAATACTCACATCGTAATTTTTATATAGCTCTAACCATCGCCTCTGTCGTAGATTCAACTCCTTTTGCTTGAAAATATAATGGAGACTCTTGTGATCTGTATAAATATCAACATGAACGCCATACAAATAATGTCTCCATATCTTTAGCGCATGAATAACTGCAACTAATTCAAGATCATGGGTCGGATAATTCTTCTCATGTTTCCTCAACTGCATGGAAGCATAGGCTATAACCTTACCATGCTGCATCAGTACACAGCCCAACCCAACACCGGAGGCATTATAGTAAACAACATAGCCTTCTAATCCTTCTGTAGTGTCAAAACTGGGGCCGAAGTTAATTTTTCTTTCAATTCCTGGAAACTGCGCTCACAAGCATCGGTCCATTGAAATTTTACTGATTTCTGAGTTAGCTTCATCAAGGTTACCGAGATAGAAGAAAATCCTTCCACAAATCTTCTATAATAGCCCGCTAATCCTAGAAAGCTACAAACTTCTGTACGCATTGTAGGCCTTGGCCAAGTCTTCACGGCCTCAATTTTCTAAGTATCAACCTGAATACCGTCAACTGAGATAATATGGCCCAAAAAAGTTATAGAATTCAACCAGACCTCGCATTTTGAAAATTTTGCATATAATTCGCGAGTCCGAAGAATTTCAAGGATAATACGTAGATGATCTGCATGCTCTGCTTCTAACCGGGAATATACCAGAATGTCATCAATGAACACGATTACAAATAGATCCAGGAAAGGCCTGAACACATTATTCATCAAATTCATGAACACGCCGGAGCGTTAGTGTCACGACCCAACCCGTTGTCCTAACCGACACCCATACGCACTACTACGTATCCGGCATATCAAACAGCCTAATCTCGTTTAGACATACATAAATTCATACAAATATCGAGTACGTCGCACGAAAATATACATACATACATAAACATACTTAGAGCACGTACCTTGCTAGCCGCCGAGATCATAACGAACGGTTCGCAAACCCGAACATACGTACCGACCGGTGACAACTCACGACCCACAATCATTGCTTTAACATAAGGATGATATAAAATAGTCATATATACGTAACATATGAACAACGAGAAGATATATACCAAAAGTATCGCTCTCAAAGGGAGCTCCTCAAAACGAGCGACCGAAGTCCTAGACCGGTGGCGTATCACGCGCGCGTCCGTACCCGTATGTAACACAGCCCCACGAGAAGCAAGGGGGTTCAAGATGTACCGAGTATGTAAAATGGGGCGAAAGGTAACAAGTATAACCATGATCAAAGAACGGAGAACGGAAGCATAAATGAATCGAGTACAAAAAGTAACACCGTGTCCGAGACCTCGAAGACATAATGCATATCGTATCATATAATATCATGCGAACATGTGTCGTGTCCCGGCCCTCGGATAAGGGACTCGGTAAGTAAAGTCATGCATAACGGAATCATGTACCATATGTGTAGATGACGTGTCACGCCCTTATTAAGGGACTCGGTAATATGGAATCATATCTAAATCATATATCATGTATACATAACGTGTCCCGGCCCTCTGCGGGTCTCGGTAGAATAATAATCATGTGCCGTCCCGGCCGCCATCCCCGTATCATCATATCATAATCATATACAAATAACGTGTCCCGCCCGCAAGTACGAGGGACTCGGTGAATAATGCAGAAAGTGCGCACGAGAACATGTCCCGGGCTCGGTCGAAAGACATATCATAGCTTGCATGACGAGTGAGTGCGAAACATATGCATATAAGTCCGGACTCAAATGGACCAATCGCACAAATAGTCATACGTACCTTTCGGATGCCGTGACGGATTATGTCAAATCAGGGTTTTTGGAGACTATTCGTACGTAACAAATATATCATAGGGCTTACAAAAGATTCAAAATGATCGTTCTTGAGCAAACGGAACAATACAAATGACATATCATTTCAAGGAAATCGGACGATGCTCGTATAGGTATATGTATTTTTTTGGGGATGGCACGATTTCTTACTTCGGATCATATTTTTTAGGATCATAACCCGTATCAAGACATATCATAAACTTATCATATTCATTGTTCGACAACGGTACAATCATCAAAGATTCCTTTAAACATGGTATAGGAATAAATTAATTAAAATCATAATAAGAGGTCTATTCTATGGGCCCACCTCGGTCAAATCGAGGCCGGGCATAAATCATGGATCATAGTCTTTATAAAGTCATTTGAAAGCGTTTGGGACAAACCCAGGTTCATTTGGGAAGGTTTCGTACATATAAGTCATTTTGATGATAACTTGTGGAAAAACAGGTTCAATCTTACCGAACGTTTTTGACGCTATTTTCAATCTTGAATTATGGAACGCGAATGCAATCGAGGCTCACTTTTAAGCCCCCGTACACTCGTAACATGCCTTAGGGACGGCTTTACATACCTCAATTTCGCCTATGCTCGCTTGGCTTCACTTCCAATTTCGTCGAGAAAATACGCAAATGGTCACTCTTACAGCTATTCATGAAAGCTAACATTTCGACTTTGGTCTATACTTGGCTACCAAATTTCGACAAGATTCCCTACACATATGACACCCCCGAGATTCAACTCGGCTCAAAACAACCAAAGCCAACACAACACCAACAACAACAATTATCGATTAAAACTCTCGCTTACTAACATAATTAGTCTTCTTTCTTCATAAAGCAACAATTTCCAACTAACTTTACATTTTCCAACCAATATCAATATTTTCATACTCATTTCCTCATTCAAGACCATTCAAACACAATTCAAGAACATTTCACATTATTCACAAATTCAAGTATTTCCATCAATTCCTTATTCCATCCAAACTTTCTACAAACACAACAAAGCTTCCAAATCACATTGTCTTCCCTACTAATTATTAACAACAACCATAATTCTCATTTAGAACCTTACGTCCATCCTTATATAAAAATCATACAAAATTCACATAATTACATACAAGCAACTTCAATACCAATTCAAGTCATTAAGCCCTTATTTGCATCACCAAGATCCTAACAACACAACTAGCAACTAAATAAACTTGAATTTACTTCACTTCTAACACAACATGGCACACGGCCAACTTCCATATTCCTACCTTCAACTTAGTTCATTCAACTTCCATTTCCAACATGAATTACATCATAACCACAACTAAAATACAACATAAAATCCAACACATCTTCCATACACAACCATGCACATACACGGCCACAACACAACACACACCACACGGCTTACACACACAAAATCACAATTCCATGATTTCCATGCAATTTCACTTATTCTAACATTCACAAATCTTCCATGACATAAAAGAACATAGAATCCTTACCTTTCCAACTTCTTTCCACTTGCCAAAATAAGCTCTTTTCTTGCCTTGAAAATTATACCAACTTGTAAAGCACCTCAAGCTCGTTACTAATTCAAGAAGAACCAAATTTTGCATCAAGAACCAAGCTCCAAAATTTTCTCTTCTTTTCTTTTCTTTTTCTCTCTCTTATGCCAAGGCCTTCTTTTTCTTTTTCTTGATTTTTCTTTGCTTTTCTTGAATGTTCTAAGGATGTAGATGAATATATAATATCACATGGAATTAATTAATTCCATGGACTTGGACCATGGTGTGGCCGGTTGGCCTTCCCTTGTTGGGCCTCGTTTTCCCCTTTTTTTTTTGAGCCGACAAATCATAATTTATAGTTTCCGAAACAAATTTTCAAAATTCCAATTTTGCCCTTAGGCCTTCTCCATTGATTCCGCATTCAAAGCTTCCATATCCGCCACACCTACTAAGAAAAATTCAAACATGGCCTTCTTTTCTCATAAATCTCAAATTTCGAGTTTTCCGATCATGCGAAAAGGCGGGATATAACGGTTAGTCAACCCGAATGACATTACCCGAATGACCTTATACGGACACGAAAGCCGTCTTCGAATGTCTTTTCTCTAACTTTCACTTGATGATATCCGACCTCGCATCTATCTTTGAAAACCACTTAGCACCGTAATTGATCAAACAAATCATCGATTCTCGGAAATGGATACTTATTCTTTATCGTCACCTTGTTCAATTGCCTATAGTAAATGCACATTCGCAAGGAACCATCTATTTTCCTTACGAACAAAACATGTGCTCCCTATGGCGATGAACTGGGTCTAATAAATCCCTTCTCAAGCAAATCCTTAAGTTGTGCCTTTAGTTCTTTTAATTCTACAGGAGCCATTCTATATGGACGAATAGATATAGGTTCGATGTCTGGCAGCACATCAATAGAAAAATCAATCTCCCTTTCCGGTGGAAGACCTGAAAGTTCATCTAGAAATACATCTGGAAACTCATTTACTACAAGGATAGATTGAAGAGTCGGCGGCTTTGCTTCGGTGTCATGAACTCGGACCAAATGGTAAATATAGCCTTTTGCAATCATCTTCCTCACTTTGAGATAGGAAATAAACCTACCCCTTGGAGACGCCGTATTACCTTTCCATTCAAGCACTGGTTCTCCTGGCAATCGGAATCGAACTATTTTTGTTCTACAGTCCACGTTAGTATAACAAGAAGCCAGCCAATCCATGCCCATAATCACATCAAAATCCAACATTTCCAGCTCAATCAAATCAGCTATAGTCTGACGATCATATATCACAATCGCACAATTTCTATATACTTGTCTCGCTATTACCGGGTCACCAACAGGAGTAGACACCTCAAAAGGTTTGATTGGCTCGGGTTTTACCCTAATACGACCAGCAACATAAGGAGTGATATACGACAAAGTAGAACTTGGGTCAATCAATGAATAAACGTCATGAGAGAATACAGATAATATACCTATGACAACGACAGGGGAGGACTCAAGATCTTGTCATATGGCTAAGGCATAAATACGAGGCTGAGGGCCACCTGAACTGGATGCTACCCCTCTGCCCCTGACACGGCCTGCTGAAGTCTGGAGAGCCTACCCTACAGGGTGCACGGATGAAGAAGAACCTGCTACTAATCCTGTGGTCTGAACTCTATCTCTATCATTTCTTAACGGACAATCACGCATCACATGACCAACCCGACCTCAGGTATAACAAGCACCTGAACCTACGCGACACTTTCCGGAATGTGGCTTGCCATACTGAGTACAACGTGGTAAGGGTAGTCTTATCTGGCAGGAATCACCTTAGTACTGAGAACCTAGAACCTTCGAGCTCTGACTTAGTCCGGAATAAATGGGGCGGTCGAATCTCCTGCCCGCTGTCACGACCACGACTGCGTGGAGCCATGACGGCACCGGGCCCGACTACTGAGCACCACTTATCATGCTGACTATCATACTCAGCCTAGCATATATCATTCTTATAACAAACTTATCAGGAGCCATTCTCTAAATACCTCCCAAACATATATATATATAACGTGGGCCCGTAGAGAGAGAAAAATGATGTACAAAATATAATGAAGAGGTCACATGGCATCTACAACCCACATACGGGTATATACGAGCCTCTAACCGGAATATTGGAATCATAAGGTCGGGACAGGACCCCGCCATGCCCCAGTATGTACACAACAGAATATACCAAGAAATGGCGACTCCGGAGTAGTGGAGTGCTCCTGCAAACTTGCTGTACAAGCTCCTAAGTGTCTGCACCGTTTCCATGTCTACCTGTGGGCATGAACACAGCGTCCATAAAGAAAAAGACATCAGTACGAACAATGTACTGAGTACGTAAGGTATGTACAATAACATAATAAAGGCATAAAGAAACATAAAGCTAAGAGCAAACACAACTGAATGCCTCTTAAGGAGGAGTCATGCATGCTAACTTTTATACTAAAAATAATATCATATCATATATATATATATATATATAAGCTGCCAAACCATATAGGTACGGTGTGATCATCATTAGCCCACGTCCAGGCCTCCCGCGTCCGGGGTATAAGCTGCCCACTGCAGTGGTGTGTCTGCCCGGCCATATAGGCACGGTGTAATCATACATAAAAATAACATAAGCATGCATAAGAGTCCAAGTGAAAGCTACAACTCTGTCGGAGTGACGTAAGGTCGGTAACCTTCGATGATGTTATGGAATAGTCCTGATCGTCGTGTCTCACCTTGAAGGAACTAGTAACATGAGCTGAGACTATGAACAAGAAGCCACATCAATGAAATCATAAGAATAAGAATATCGAGCTTATCGTAGCATGATACATCATCATTTTCATCATCATTATCATGGAACATAGCTCATCTCTATCTCATAAGAAGCTTTTAAGAATCTTTAACCTTCCTCTTTTAGAGTGTAAGAAGATTATGGGAATATAGAAAAGAAGTCACAAAATAAGAGTCATGCCTTTGAAGGAAGGGGACTAGCCTCACATACCTTTACGCCTCTCTAACTTTATCGATTAAACGCTTCCCTCCAATGTTCACGATTCTACATTTGAGAAAATTCGTACTAAGGTTAGATAACCGAAAACATACTTAAGCTTAAGCTAAAGCTAATGAAAATCGGGCAGCATCTCCTTTGTTCCTACAACTTTCTCCATATAATATAACAACTCCCAAACATCAACAACAACACCCACAATATCATAATCAATAAACTTCGTTAAGCTAAACATTATTAAATTCTCAAAATTCCCTCTCAAGGTCATCCATAACCATAGCTATAATATAACACCATATTCATCCTCATATAATACGTCTTTAACATCATCTATATCATTTATAACAAGATTATACTCATAACATGTCAAGAACTATGATTCAAGTAAAGTTACTATTCAAGAATACCATTATTCCCATATTTGAACTCCATATTCTACTTCCTTCCTCAATCCAAGTCTTTTAACCATTCAATATTCTTAACAACATTAAATGATCATAAGACTCTCCTTTGATTATGTAGGAATGGGCTTTGGATGAAAATACTTCACTTGGAGAAAACCCTAACTTCAATTCCAAGGAAATTTCTAGCTTCCATGAACCCTTGTTAGCCTCCTTGCACTTGATTCCACTAATTATTGGTGTTTGATCTTGGATTCACCTTGAGTTTATGTTAATGAAATGGATGGAACCTTCTAGGGGTCTTGAGAGAAGTGGAGAAGATGTGAAATGAAAAATATTAACTTAGGTCACATATTTATACTCAGAGAAAAAGCTATCCAGATCATGTTATACGGACACTTATACGGTCCGTATAACTTTATACGGTCCGTATAAGTGATCGTATTCCACCATCAGGGATTTTCCCTTTCTGTAAAGGTTATACGGACCCTTATACGGACCGTATAAAGTTAAACGGACCATATAAGTGGTCGTATAACTTCATTTTTTCGAAGTTAATCTTGTCGTTTCGTTTGATCTCCAATCCTTATGGAACCTTCTTAACACTTGTTTAACACTTCATTGACAATCTAAATATCCTCATAACTCTTCTCCAAGGCATTACCAATCACTTCTTAACTCAATGGTTGCAAAATCTTCCCCAAACACAACTTATACCTCACCTTCTTTTGACGAACTTAGTCTCACTAATTCATATCATTTCAAAGTCTTATCGTATGCACTTTTAGGCCACTAAATACCCTTCTTATAATCATAAGGGCCTCATGTTCACCTTAAGCTTGCGTTATTCTATTTACTGCGCAACGACATGAAATTTCTGAGGTGTAACACCCGCAAATCTAGGAGGTGCACTAGTCGCGGACTGGCCCAAATATCTGGAATGTGGTTGCCTCTGGCCCCCTCTATACTCACTACTAGCACCGGCAGATCTGGCCTTCTTACTATGCCCTTTATCCATATCACACTCACCTCTTTGCAGCTGCTGTTGCTCTTCTAAATTCTAGGCATGGGCCAGAATACGGGAAATATCCATCTCATACGCAGTGAAGGCATCGGCAATCTTTGCTGAAATGTGTACCTAGCGACTCGCAAACCGATGCACTCGATCCCCCATATCAGTTACCACAGTCGGGGCATACCTAGCCAACGAATTGAAATGGAGACTATAGTCCCGAGCACTCATATTTCCTTGCTTTAGATTCAGAAACCTATCAGCTCGGAGCCGGAACCTCGGAGGCAAATAATGGCGGATGGCATCTACAAACTCATAACCTTGGCAGGGAGGTGCATTTCCCTTCTTGAAGATATCCGGTGTGTAAAGAACGGGAGACAACCCTCAACCTATAAGATGTCAACTCTACTAACTCAGTATCGGAAGCATGTATTATTCTCGGCGGTCGCCGCGTCTCATCCATCGAGCACTGCCGGGTCCTCGCCGAACTTTGACTGAAAAATTACGGAGGATTCAAACTCATAAAATCACGGGCTCTTACACTAGCCGCTCTGTCCACACCTGTTGCCCGAGCCCGAGCTTGGCCGTGACAGGCAATTTGGGTGAATAATTGAATAGCCTCGGTCATCTAACGGCAGAAGCACACAGTGGAAGGCTGAGTGCGGAGCTGGGTAGCTCCTTCGTACTCCTCTAAAATAGGTGAAGTATGGCAAGTATGAGATGGAGCCATTATGGGACTCACCCTCCTCTATATTTGCGGTGGCTCTTGTTCGACCGACCTTCTGTCACGGTCTTTTACAGGCGGCCGTTGCTTTCTTCACGGGCGCCAGCGAAATCGCCAACGCACAATTAGAGATAAAAGAGGAATCTTACATTATAGCTCTAGCGCATGATCTATGAAGAAGAAGGACGGTCATTATTCCTAAATGTCCCGCAGCCTCTTGTTTATAAGTGTGGCGCGCTTCACCCGTAAACAAGACTCTCACTTGGACACGGCTCGTAGACACGCTCTTACGGAAGCGGCTATTCAGATACACTTTTGGTCACGACCCAACTAGTGGGCCATGACGGGTACCCGGAGCTGACTACTGAGCACCACTTATCATGCTATCTATCATACTTACCCTGGACATACACCATTCTTAACGCAAGACTTATCATGATCCAATCTCCAAATCTCCCAAAACAAGTATATATGCATAAGCCCACGAGGCTACAAAATGATGTACAAAATATACACTGAAGAAATCTCATAACATGTATTACCCACACATAAGTATCTACAAGCCTCTAACTGGAATGCGAAAATGATAAAGACGGGACAGGACCCCGTCATGCCCTAAATATGTGCACAAAAGAATGTACGAGAAATGACGACTCAGGAGTAGTGGTACTCACTTGCAAATACGATGAGTAAGCTCTTACGCCGTCTCCTGTCTACCTGTGGGCATGAACACAGAGTCCATAAAAGAAAGGACGTTAGTACGAACAATTTAGTGAGTATGTAAGGCATGTATAATAACATCATAAAGAAGTAAGAAACATGAGGTAAGGAGGTAACTTTGTCGGCTAGCCTACGAAGCGGATATAAATGTACTTTCTTTAACATATTTCATACTTACATTCATATGTATATATATATATATATATATATATATATATATATATATATATCATAATGCTACGGAACGTACGCCCATTGATCCATCGTATCATGTATCATATATTCTTGAAAGAACTGCCGGCCGTGCATTTATCCATATATTCATTATACGTCTATATATTTCACGAAACGAATGGCTCGATCCATTTTATCCATGTACTCGCATTTAAGGGACTGATATCATAATATGCCCAGTGGGATCGGAGTGATATTGCATATATAACGCTGGCCCCCTTCTTCCCATATCCCATGTATACATACTCGTATATCCATTTACATCGTATACTATACATAGCATGCATGAGAGCCAGTGAAAGCTACGGCTACTATCGGAGTGACGTAAGGTCGAGGGAACCTCCTATTAGAGCTTATGGAATAATCTGTATAGCTATCTCACCTTGAAGAACTAATATCATGAGGTGAGGTAACAACAGAAAATAACATCAATGAAATCATAAAGATAGGATTCTCAAACTCGCGATAGCATCATTATCATCATCGATTTATCATGGAACATATCTGCGTTTCTACCTCGCCAAGAAGCTCTTTATGATGGCATGAACTTTCAACTTTTGGGATGCGAAAAGGTCGTGAATATATGGAAAGTAGTAATACAAGAGTCATGCCTTAACGAAAAGGAGGCCCGAGCCTTACATACCTTTACTTCATTAACTTTATCGACTAAGCGTTCTCCTCTGACTGCATTCAAGAGAATTCGTATTACGTTAGATCATTTTAAAACTTGCTTAACACTAAGCTAAGGCGACTAAAAGCTAACGACAATTGGGCAGCATTTCCTTTGTTTCAACAATTTCCCCCATTTAATAAACATCTCCCAAACATCAATAATAACAGGGGGATCATTATTTAAAATTCCAAGTTAAA
>NC_081344.1:31007707-31065611 GCF_029784015.1 Lycium ferocissimum
GTTTCTTGAGAAGAAAAAAAATAGCATACATATAAATGACTAGCATAAATAATTTTCTAAAATGCTTTGGATTCCCGAACTCAACAGGTGAGTTTAGATTTCTCAAAGTAAAATCTACCACATTATTAATAGGAAAGTAACCATTTGCTATATTAATGATGCAAGTAATACAAAAAAAACCAGAAAAAGTAAACTTACGGTTTTAGAACTAACATCCATCTTGTAAAGTTCTGCAAGTTTTTTTAAATTATTGAATCTTAGTTTTAGAGCAATCAATAAGTAACTAAGCCTAGTTTAATGGAGACAAGAAAGGTGATCAAAATGAAACTGGGGTAAAATTCGAGAAGATGTGCTCTATCAGAGAATGAGGCTTGTCACATTAGCTGATAATAGACTACAAGACTACAATCATGAACCTTTTTTTCAAGTCAACGCAAACAAGGCAATCAATTTCGCAGCCAAATTTCCATCTGCAAGACAGGATAAATACATATCTGACAGCTACTCAAGCATAGGAAAAGCAGATTATGTGAGAAATTAGACAAACCATATAGCTATCTACTTGTTCTGCTTTTTCTATGTTTGATTAATCTATAGATATGTATTCTCTGTGCCTTGTTGATGGAAGTTTTGTTGCGACCGGAACAATGCACCTAAGATTTCACATAGTTTCTTGTAAGGAATCCAAAGGGAATCTGAATAATAAACCAAAACAATCAATGAAACTAGCAAGCTAAATACAAAATCAAAGAAGAGCGAAGATTTTCAAAATAATAGGAATGAGAATAAATCATAACCATAAAAGGACAGATAAGGGAAAACAGGACAAAGAGAACTTAATTTAGTGCACAAACAAACCATAATTTTCGCAGTGAATAACACAATAGATGCAGATAACAAACTTGAATGAGTTTCCTCAGGTACCCAATTGCAGATTAGAGCAGAAAACCTGCAAAACTGAAATTTCTCCAAGATCTAATTTACCACTTCGTTTGGAATTCGATTCAAAGAGAAGGGAGACTCAAAAATCTGCCAATCAAGCTCAAAGACATCAAAATAAAAGGAAATTAGGAATGAAAACACCATATCAGCAATAGTAGAATACAAAAGGAGATGAAAATTTAATGGGTACCAATTTGGGAGGTGAGTGGGACAAGTTTCCACAATTAGCAGTTAGTAATTCAGGAAAAAAGGTTCAAGAGAAATTACTACTATAAAAAGGGAACTTCAAGGAGAGAAGATGAGAAAATTACCTTGACGAAAAGGAGATAACCCCATACCAATTCATCAGAAGCGCAGAAAAAGGCAAAGTCGTAGAGAAGAGAGGGAGTCCAAATCACCACTAGAGCCTGTACTTTACTTGGGGGGATGTGGGAGTTGGGGTTTGTGCGCGCGGAGCGAAGGAGTTTGACCGAAAAAGGCAAAAAGTGTCGCGCTCTTTTTTTGGTTAATTAGAACTAGCGACGGGATTTCATAATTATAACGATGGGGTATTGTCCTTATGTTATTGTTGAACTAAAAATTGACTTTTAATGATGGGTAAAAATTTCAGTCGTTATAACTGTACTTATAACGATCGGATGCATATCCTGTCGTTAAAAAATGGTCATTAAAAGTGCTCCAGCTTTAGGATAATTTGCATATGAACTTAGACCTGGATTTATCTGCTCAAAACAATTAACTATAAGAATCACAAATCTTGAAAAAGATATGCTAAAAGAACTGGTGGCAACACAAGGCCCCGCAAGACAGCTAGCTGTCGGTACTGGAAAAAGGTGTGCTACATAAAGGACAAGTTTGCTAATGGATGCAGTGGGAATGGGTGGATTAGTCCTGCAGGGAAATATACAATAAGCAATGGCTATAAATGGAGAAGGGGGGCTGGAAATGAATGGCCATGGTGGAGAGGAGAAGCTTGCCTGGAAGAGGTACTGCAGTGGCTAGGAATTCGAGTTAACAACAATGACCTGAAAGGGAGCTGGGGCAGACTGGCGAGACGAGCTAAAGGCAAAGTAAGCAGAGCATTCATTTGGACAGTACTGGTAGCGACAATATACAAGATTTGGATGGCAAGAAACAAGGCGCTATGGAATCATCAAGTCCCTAGGCCTCATACTATCAGCAAACAAGTAAAGGAAGAGTGTAAATACAAATTTTTTGATATCTTATGTAGAAAACAAACGTGTAAAGATAGAGGGTGGATAGAAAAACTATACAATAGAAGAGTGCAGGTTAGGTATATTTTGTTTTTGCTTTGGGATAAACATAAGGTGCTGTATGGCGGGGTTGGCTTGTTTGGAAGAATGAAATAAAATGTGTTCGGTTGATAAAAAAAATAAAAAATAAAATAAAAAGGACTAAAATGCAATATGATAGTATTACTATAAATTATTATCCATATAATAGGTCGGTGACTAGCGTATCCAGATTCAAATTAGCAAACTCTTTTTTGTTGAGTTTTATAATGTCTTACCTCTAGCTGTTGCATAAGATATGCACATTATTTTATAAATTAAGACCTCGTATTACTGTCACCTATTGTTTAAATGCAGACTCTTTCACATGGTACCAGACAAGTTTTCAAAAGTGTATTCTCACATTTATAAGATCATATTGTGTAAACTTTAGAATCTGTTTACATATCAACCACGTAAAAACATTGAACACTGTTTAAAATAACTTTGAATTGCTTTACTTGTAGTCTTAAAGTTTTGAATTAAATATTCAAATTCTTTCAAACTTTTAATTACTCTGTCTCTAAATTAAGCTTAGATTTAAATAGATAGTTGAAAAGTCTTTTGGGTGAATCCTGAATTCGAATCATAGACTGATGGCCCCTTCAGCTTCTAACGGCTATGATAGCATTAACAAGTGCAAGACTACAAAAGAAGAAAAAAATTACTTTAGTACATTGTATACTAATATATATATTGTGACTCTGTGACCTTAGCTTCAAATAATATGATATAGACGCATTTTTAATAGGCCAATTAGCGCACAATGTGGAAGCTATCATCATTATATTGGGCAAAGTCCAATCAATCATGGTTTCTTTTTAATTTTCTAATGTTTCTTTTTTAACAATATCTGTAACTATTGAGGAAACCTTCAACCACTCAACATATATAAAAAATAAAAAAGGTCACGGCTATGAGAGATCTTACACATTTAATTGCTAATAATCTCAGTAGAACCATCAACCATATGATGTATGGGCTGTCTATACAGAAGTAAATATGCCTTTCATAACCATCCAGCTACTTCAGTAGTTCATATTTTCTGTATCATAACATGATGTCCTTTTTCGTAATTTAATACTTAAAATAACTTTTTAAAAGTATTGACTACACACAAATTACTAACAAAAGCACTTTCAAATGATTAGTCAAACACAAATTGTTACTCTCCAAAAAGACTTTTTCAAGAAATACTTCTATTTAGTACTTCTCAAAATACGTTGCTTTTGGCTGCTTGGCCAAACTGGCGCAAACTGCTATAAATGCAGATCCAAAAACATATATAAAAGCCTCTTATATATTTTCCATTAACGTACAATACATCTTCCTCTTATAGATTTTCCATTAACGTACAATACATCTTCTTGGAAAACTTGTTGGTAGTAGTAACTCAGGATTTACGAAAGCACTTCCATCTTACTAGTATAAAGTAATCAAGCTCGCAATTTTGTTTCTTTGGAAATATTATTCACCCACCTTATACTCTACGTATGGGACAAATTAGAATTTACGAGGACAAATCAGGTAGAGAAAATAACAAAATTAGATAATCATAGAAATTTGGCCCGTAGGATCACTACAGCTTATAGGTAGGTGAGTCAGAATAAAGTAACCATATTCTCAATCCATTTCTTTTTCTTAAAAGGGATCGGAAAGGACTATAATAATTATTATTTATAACCTCATGTGTCGGGCTTACGTGTGAGAATAATCTATCTTCGCCTTCTATCTCTAAATTTACTGATTCAACTAATACAGATTCACGCCCAATATATTCACTAATTAGTGGAAAAGATACTTCCTATTAAGAAGTTTTCATTCCCTGAAACCTTTGATTAAGGAAGGAGGAGTTTGACAATCAATCTCATGTATACAACTGCTAAAAGTTACTCTTAAGAATGGGGAAATAGACTGATCCTTAATTGCAAGACCCCAACTTGAAGTTTTTATAAAGAGAGAGAGAGTTGAACTTGAAACATGCAAAACTGGAATAGTTGCGGATTCAAAAATTCAACATTACTTAGGATCTTAATCTACGATCTAAACTAGTTTTGAATCCCTTTGCCACGATTAGTACTAAAATTTTGTCATTATATTAAGTGGTTTTCAACTGTTCATATATAACCAAAGAATAAATTTCTTGTCATATGTGCAAAATGCAACTTTGCAGTGAAGGGCATTCAATCCAACCCTTGCCCAAACCTAGCTACGCCATTGCTATGGCATTCTTCTCAAGGTTTGTGTTTTTGAAATATTTGAAAAATTAAATTTTAAAATCTTCACAAACAAGTCAAACAAATAGAGTTTGACAAAAACTCAAATATAATTATATAGACTTTAATTTTACACTAGGTTACGTAAAAGATAACTATAATAGTAGCTAATATAATTCATAGCTATATAATAAGAGAAAGGAGACGTACCGCGAGGAAGTATTCGATGTCATTGCCAATGGGAAGTAGATCCAAGTTATGGTCAAAACGAAAGACATGTACTCTACTACCTGTACTTCCAGCATCAAATATCACTGCATAGTGCTCTGATTCATGGCTAAGAAGTAGCCTTCTAATATAAGATGAAGCAGAACGCTGAGGCAACACTAACAATGTCAACAAGAAAAAGAAGATTATGAAGTGAAGAGGAAAACTGCTTTGCCTCTTCATTTTTTTCTTTACTTCTCCCTTAAGCTTAGAGCTGTTACATAACAGCAAAAACAAGTTGTCTTTATATAACAAAAGAAATGTGTCGCCAGTACAGTACCATTTATTTTTTCATTAATTGATGTTTAGAAACGTTTAACAAAGTGTTTCGTGTTGGCCTGCGGATACGGGAGCTGAAGGGTCGAACATGAATCCTTTTTTTTTTTTTTTGGACCGAAATGGTCTAGTATTTAAACTGTTAAATAAAATTTAATGGGGTACATTGTTTTAGAAATTTTCAAAATAGTATAAACGTACTTCTAAGGAAGATATTAAGCGTTATTTAATTTTTAATTTTCAACAGCCAAACAAACTGACAGTTTACGGCATTTGATTTTTTTCATGAGCAACGGTCACGATATAAAAATATTTTTTTATAAATAATTTACGCGTTAAGGAGGCGTGACCCTTTATTGCATCAACAAAAGATGTACAAAAGTCAGAGGTTAAAGCAATAAGCTAACTTCTGAAGCAATTACAAATGCCTAACAACTATCACCTACCATAAACAAGGAGATGTCGACTCTCAAAGCAAAAAATAGCTCCCAATTTTTTTTTTCATAGTACAAACAAATTCTTCCTTTTTTTTTATGTCTTGTGGAGGCCATATTTTGTATATCCATCATGTATGTCCATTTAGCCTGTTTGGAGAGATCCCTGGCCTCGTAAAAATGCTCTTTTTGATCTTCATACTCCACTTGGCTAATGCATCTGCAACTTGATTAACTTCTCTGTAGCAATTGAGCAATGTTGGTTGTTTGCGAGAGCATATGATTTATAGCATCTATAGATTCTTGGAGTTGCCAGACTATATATATTTTTCCCTTCACCATATTGATGATGATAAGTGAGTCACTTTCCAGGACATTTCTAAATCCTTGGGAGATACACCATTGTAATCCATATATAATTGCCTTTGCTTCTGCTAAATTGCTGCTACCTTTTTGCAAAATATTTAGCAAAGGCCATAATAATTTGGCCATTACTATCCCTACTAATACCTCCAGCTCCAACAGAATTATCACTGTTATGACTGCCATCTGTGTTTAACTTTATCCAATCAATAAGTGGTCTAGTCCACCTTAGTATGATACAGTCAATCTTGTGTGAAATGCCTATTACCTGATTGCTAAGCTCCTGCCACCACCATTTCCACTGAATAGAAGAATTGATCTTAAGAATTATCCATCTCATGTGATAACATACCTATTGTATGATCCTTCCCTTAGAGACTTTAGTCTTGTTAGGTATTTGGTGTGAATGGGAAATGAAAATTTATTTTTTTTGTCTTTTTCAGAAAGATAATTTTTTGCCGAAAAGGCACATGTCTTTTCAGAAAAGACACCTATTTTCTTAACAAACTCCCGTTGTTTGCTATAAATAACTAGGCATCTCTTCAAATTTTCTTTATGAAAATTCTGATCATCTTCTTCTTTCTTTTATGCACTTCAAATATTTTTCTATGTGTGATTTCTGCCGTCTTTTGCTTTCGCCGTTCACCGGCTTTTGAGGTCTGCTCTGTTTGGTGAGTTAATTCGTTATCACAAAGGATATATTCGTAACCTTGGGTACTTGAGGGGAATAATTTCCTTAAGAAAACACTCTGAATTCAGTGGGCTTGAATTTATTTTCCATTTTTTTCAGATTCTGTTTTAGATTGTTTCCTTGTTAGAATTTTATTATTCTTATGTGTGGCCCAATTAATGTAAAACCCATAACTAATATTTAATGAAGAATAAATCTCGTCCGTTAGATCGGTTACTTGATGGACGTACCGGATTAAGTCTCAACCCCTATAAATTGGTCCTCCCTCCACCCGTTAGGGTTACCACTGATTCTATACACTTCTTCCATCATTAACGGCTATGGTAACGTAAGGCAAGGGTAAGGAGGTAGAAACCAGTTTATACAAGTACCGCTTCTGCTTTCTCCGTGATAATGTCTTCCGTACAGGTATGTTTTCGGTGTTGTTTCCATGTAAGATTATTGTGTTCAAGATCCTGGTATGCATTAAAGTTAATCTTACATGTGGTATCAGAGCCTGGATTACTTGAACCGATAATCTTCGCTTATTGAAATTTGATGATGAATCTGTGACAATTAACCGTATCGCATCATCAGTAAGTTTATTGTTTTAGATCTCTGACGTTAGGGTGGTTATGCTAGCGTTAGGATTTCATGATTTGTACCCTGAGCCCTAATAACGGCGTTTCTTTATGGTCTGGTCAAACGCATTAATATTCGTATATGCTGTGACCGAAATTGTGTTTACCAGTATATATGAATTAAGAGTGTGCACTACAAATATTTGCCCATATTGTTTTGGTTGTGGCTCATGCGGCGCCATTGCAGAGGCCACAAGGTTCTTTTTTTTTGTGATTATATTTGTCTCTACTTTAATAAAAGTTCATTTCAAAAAAAAAAAAAAAAAAAGGGGGGGGGGGGTGGGGGGGGGATTAAGAGACAAAGAACCTTGTAAATGGCACCAGAAAGGAGTGAGAAAATTTGGTGTCATACATTAATGTTTCACGTGGAATTATGAAAGTTGAAACAAATTTGGTACTTTTCACGTGGATTTCGCAAGCTCCTCTGAAGACACAGGAACTTAGTATTAGACTGTTTTGAATAATTATTTCTGGGGCCATAGAACAATTTGTTTTGTGCGATTAAGTTGTTGAAGCCATTTGTTATTTATTTTATGTATGTGATTATGTTGATATAGTTTGTTAGTCACCAAAGTGGTCAAACTAGTATGTTTAAAATTAGCACATACATAATATTTATGTTTATTTGGTGCATGTATCATGTTTATAGTTTGTTAGTCACCAAAGTGGCCAAACTAGAATGTTTACAATATTCACATGCATCCAAAAAAATTTAAGATATTTATTTTATGTGTGCGTTTATGTTAATATAGTTTGTTAGTCACCAAAGTGGCCGAACTAGTATGCATACATAAAGTTGTCGTTTATCCATTAAACTAATGAAATGCCTATTACTGGAAATAAATGAATAAATTGACATTCACTATTGCTAAAACTTAAGGATTAACCCAAAGGTGAATCAATTATTCTATGAATAGTGAACATAATGCGGTAAATTAATATTGTTAGTCAAATATATATTGTATATCCAAAGATGTCGTATATGTTTGATTAAAAATATTTAATTGGCTATTAAAGATTAAATGGCATTTAAATTATGATAGTGTGTCGTAGTATCTACCCAAAGGAGAATTACGATATACTTTTATTGCTTGCTGAATCCATATTATTGTATCTCTATTTTGCATCTATTCCACTTCATTCGCTTGTTTCATCTGTTACTGTGTTCAACGGATTGAACCTTAGGTGTGATGGATCTTGACTTGGCTTTGCTGAAATATAAACTTGCTGCTATTTCTGATACGAGCAGTAAGGATGAGAAGTCTTTCCATAAAGCATGGGAACGCTCTAATAGATTGAGCCTTATGTTTATGCGGATGACTATTACTAACAACATTAAGAGTACTATTCCACAGACAGAAAGTGCTAGGGAATACCTGAAGTTTGTGGAAGAACGTTTTCGTTCTGCTGATAAGTCTCTCGCTGGTACACTAATGGCTGAACTCACGACCATGAAGTTTGATGGGTCGCGTAGTATGCAAAATCATATCATCGAGATGACTAACATTGCAGCAAGACTCCGGACCTTGGGGATGAAATTGGATGACTCCTTCTTGATTCAGTTTATTCTGAACTCATTGCCTCTTGAGTATGGACAATTTGAAATTAACTACTCTTAAGATTAAATAGAATGTTAGTGAATTGTCCAATATTCCTTTTCAAAAGGAATCAAGACTTAAGAAACAAGGAGGTCATTCTATTAAGCTCATGGGTCAAGGAGCTGGTAAAGGACTTAAAGTGAAGGCCAACAAGTTCAAGAAGAAGAAAGCACTGCTAAAGTTCAACAGATGCTCATAAGGAACTCAAGGCAGATGTGTGTCGTTTCTGTAGAAAGGAAGGACACTTTCAGAAAGATTGCCTGAAACGTAAAGCTTGGTTCGAAAAGAAAGGTACTTTTAGTGCTTTTGTATATTTCGAATCAAATAAAATAGAAGTTCCTAATAATACTTGGTGGCTTGATTCAGGTGCAACTAATCATGTATCCACTATGTTGCAGGGATTTCTTACGATCCAAACTACAAATCCAAATAAGGATTTCTTACGATCCAAACTACAAATCCAAATAAGGATTTCTTGTTCATGGGAAATCGTATGAAGGCTCCAATTGAAGGCATAGGGACTTATCATTTGATCTTGGAGACTGGACATCACCTTGATCTATTACAGACTCTTTATGTTCCTTCGGGTTTCTAGGAATTTGATTTCTCTTTCAAGACTTGATGTTTCTAGATTTGATTTTAAGTTTGGACATGTATGTTCAATTTATATAAGAATGCTGTTTTTTATGGTTCTGGTGTTCTTATTGATGGTTTGTATAAATTGAAACTCGATAATGTTTTTTCTGAATCCCTTCTTGCTACACATCAAAATGTTGGAATAAAACGTAGTTCACTAGATGAAAGTTCTGCTTACTTGTGGCACAAACGTTTGGGTCATATATCCAAAGAAAGGTTAGAAAGATTAGTAAAGAATGAGATTCTCCCGAATCTAGATTTTACTGATCTTGATATATGATTGGATTGCATTAAGGGAAAGCAAACCAAGCATAGTAAGAAAGGTGCCACAAGACACCCAAGCTTTCGAAATTATACACACCGATATTTGCGGACCTTTTGATGTTCCATCTTTTCAGAGAAAAATATTTTATCACTTTTATCGATGATTTTTCAAGTTATGGATATATCTACTTGCTGAAAGATAAATCTCAAGCAACAGACGTCCTCAAAGTGTACGTAAATGAGGTTGAAAGGCAATTCGATAGAAAAGTGAAAATCATTAGGTCAGATAGAGGTGACGAATTTTATGGAAAATATAGCGAATCGGGACAATGTCCAGGTCCATTTGCAAAGTTCCTCGAGGAACATGGCATATGCATAGTATACCATGCCAAATACCTCAACAAAATGGGGTTGCGAAAAGGCGTAATCGGGACATATTATGGATATGGTTAGAGTATGATAAGTAATTCCTCATTACCCAAAACTTGGGATGTGTGCTCTTAATACCGCTGTATTTATTAAAAACGGGATTCATAGTAAGAAGTTTCAAAGACTCCTTTTTGAACGTAGGACTGGAAGGAAACCTAGTTTAAGACACCTGCATATTTGGGGCTGCCCAACGGAGGCTACAATTTATAATCCACATGAAAAGAAATTAGATTCTCGAATAGTAAGTGGTTACTTTATTGGTTACCTAGAGAAATCTAAAGGGTACAGGTTTTACAGTCCGAACCATAGCTCAAGAACTGTTGAAACCGGTAATGCAAGATTCATTGAAAATGGCGAAGTTAGTGGGAGTGTTGAACGACAAAGTGTGGAAATAAATGAGGTGAGGATTAATGTTCCATTAACCATGAATGTGCCTACTTCCACACCAATAACAAATATTGTTCCTGTTGTCGAAGAACACTTTGACAATATTGAACAACATTTGAATGAAACACTCTAGGAAGGAACTAACTCACAAATATCTGACACAAATGAAAAATGATTATGTGGTTAATTTACAAGAGTAAGATTTTTGACATTGGACTTAAAAGATCCGGTTTCATTTTCATAAGCCATAGAAAGTACTGAGTCTTATAAATGAATTGATGCCATGAAAGGAGAGTTAAAATCCATGGATACAACAAAGTCTGAGATCTTGTTAAATTGCCAGAAAGTTCTAAAAGAATCGATTGTAGATGGGTCTTTAAGACCAAACGTGATTCAAATGGCAATGTTGAACGATATAAAGCCAGACTTGTTCCCAAGGGTTATACTCAGAAAGGAGGCATTGATTATAAAGAGACCTTTTCACCGGTCTTAAAGAAAGACTCGTTAAGAATTATTATGGCTTTGGTGGCTCATTATGATATAGAGTTACACCAAATGGATGTGAAAACTGCCTTTCTTAATGTAAACCTTGAGGAGAAAATTTATATGGACCAACCAGAGGGTTTCAAAAATCAAAGGAAAAGGTAAGATGGTGTGTTTATGAAAGGAGTCAATGCATGGGCTTAAATATATCTCATGACTATGGTATATTAAGTTTAATAATACTATAGTATCTTTTGGATTTAAGAAAATATCGATAATCGATGAATATACTAGAAGATCAGTGGGAGTATGTTTATATTTTAACCCATATGTTTATAATATATAATTTGTTGCTAATGATTTGGTGATTTTGCATGAAAGTCCTCTCAAAGAATTTTTGAATGAAAGATACAAGTGAGACATCCTTTTGGCATGGTTGAAATATTTCTTGATAAGTCATATTCATTGATGGACTGTCTCAGAAATTGTGTATCTTAAAATTCTAGAGAGATTGCATAAGTATTCACCTATAATTTATCACTTAAAAGATGCATAAAGTGTCAGGTAAATTCTAAAGGAACAAATGATAAATGTTTATGTATATGAGATCCAATATAACGGCAAGCTGATTGATATGCTCGATTCAGCTTTTATCAAATATTTTTAAAAGTTAAAAATAACAAATAAAATCACACTTAAATACTTGTTCCTGTATGTGAAGGAACAATGGTGTAAAATATTGTTAAGTAAATTGTTGTTGTATTACCATTCATGAAAGTGAAATTTGTGACATTATGTTTGAAGTCACTATTCACGTTTATGATTGCAGAATTTTATTTCAGGACTTGGGGTTGTCGACGCCATTACCAAGCCGAAACTTATGATGATTAGTCTCAGAGTAGTGTTCTTCTAAGAATGACAAGTACTCTAGAGGTACCAAACTTATGAAGTAAAAGTACTTTGTCAATAAAGAGAAGATTCAGAAACAAAGAGTGTCTATTAAATGATTTCATAATTGTAGATCTATTAATGAAGGTTTACAACCAAAGACATTTAGAGAATATGCACATATAATGAGTCTTGGTTGTACTTATGACTGATGTACTGTCACGACCCAAACCGATGGGTCACGACTAGTGTCTGAGCTGGGCACCCGTATACGACCCGCTAGATACAATCAAACTGAAACTGAAAACAATGTGGCACTCTATAAAAGCATGCTATGAACTCATCATGTCATATATCAAAGAGAACCTGTATCCTGAGAAGCCACAGCTAACAAAAACATAACAAATATGCAAGCCGACAAAGCTGCCACTATACACTAGGCATCCAAGATGAACTACATCGATATATAGTAGACCAAATCATATATACACAACCCACATATGTCTACAGACCTCTAAGAGTATAACCAAGTCTATGTCAAAAGGATCTGTACAAAAATAACTCAAGCTCTGGAACAATAGAGCTCTTCAAGAGGTCGCAGAAGTCCTAAGCCGGAGGATCACCAAGCTGAGCGTCTGTACCTGCGGGCACGAAACGCAGCCCCCGAAGAAAGGGGGTTTGTACGAATAGTGTACTGAGTATGTAAGGCATGAAATCGACATATACATAAAATCCTGGAAAACATTTGAGACATGTTAATGAATGGAAAAATGAATGCATCAGTATAGCTATATCAAAGAAACACATATATCCATAGAAATATCACAACAAAGCGCACACAAATATACCAACCGTGCCATATATATACACATCATAACAAAGTACACACACACCCCCCCGTCAAACTGTGCCATATATATACACATCACAACAAAGGCCACAGCACACCCCCTGTCAACTGTGCCATATATATACACATCACAACAAAGGCCACAACACACCCCCTGTCAACTGTACCATATATATACACATCACAACAAAGGCCACAGCACACCCCCTGTCAACTGTTCCATATATATACACATCACAACAAAGGCCACAGCACACCCCCTGTCAACTGTGCCATATATATACACATCACAACAAAGGCCACAGCACACCCCCCCCCCGTCAATCGTATATATATACACATCACAACAAAGGCCACAAGACACCCCCTCAACTGTGCCATATATATACACATCACAACAAAGGCCACAAGAGACCCTGTCAACTGTGCCATATATATACACATCACAACAAAGGCCACAACACACCCCCTGTCAACTGTGCCATATATATACACATCACAACAAAGGCCACAGCACACCCCCTGTCAACTATGCCATATGATCAAGAAATCAACACTTCACCACTCCATTGCTAATTATGTGCCCTCACCAAAATCACGTAGTCCATATCTCTCAAGAATCACCGATGTTCACATCAATGGACCTAGAATCAAGTAGTACGCTCACTCTCACAAAGAATATCACATGTAAAATACGACATACCATAGGCTTGCCCGTAGTGTAACCACTCCACTAATACAAGTAAGATGAACCTAGAATCAAGTAGGACTTCGAGGGTTGTAAATAGGGCCGAGGGACGGGTAGGAATTATTTGGATAATAGTGACTAACCTCCCTAAGCACTTTAATACATATACTTTTACCATTCTCGCACAGTTTCTTCATCAGCCCTTATTCAACACCAACCAACCTTTAAATTTCTCCCGTTTCACCCATTTTCTTTGTTTAAGCACCACTCTTTTAAAAGTCACACAAGTTAGAAGGAAACTTTTTCGCTACAGTTTTTTTTTTTTTTTTTTTCAATTCCCAACTAACAAGTGAATTAGTTCTTTTCATTCAGTGCTCCCATTGTCTTCCTAGATTATTACAATTAACAACCATTTCCCTTCTTTATTTCACATCCCAACTCCCATTATATGTAAATGATTAAAGTGCTCATAGAGTATTTGGATCAAAAATCAAGTTTTATAGAACGAAGGGGTAAAGGCTAATTAACTGCTATCGAAGAAAAGGCTAAAGGCTCAAAAGGGTTAACTAGTAGCCGTTTGCAAGTCAGGATAACTTTTTAGGCTTGTTAGTGACTAATCGAAGAAACGCCTCTATCATTTTCTAGGCTCAACCGAACTTCATTTCGCTTGGTGAACACACAGGGCAAGTTCTAGACGTCAATACCAAACATGGATACGAACGAAAATCCTTACACACACATGGCACACAATCAACGCAA
Organism: Lycium ferocissimum; assembly: GCF_029784015.1. NCBI lineage: Eukaryota > Viridiplantae > Streptophyta > Magnoliopsida > Solanales > Solanaceae > Lycium > Lycium ferocissimum. The sequence goes on from NC_081344.1 coordinate 31,021,791, forward strand.
GAGGGATCCGGTTGTCCCTCGAATCAAACAGCAATGAAAAACAATAATGCCAAGTGGGTCATACGAGTCACAAAAACCAATTTCAAGTGCTTTCAAGAAAAGTGATACAATTTCAAGGCATGCTTCCACAAAAACAAAAAATATTTCAAGATCGCTCATTCGCCAATACTTCACCTATCCCGTGCACCTAGCATTTGAATACACCTATCCTAAGGACTAATTTTCCCTCAAGCAGGTTGTCATCCACCCGTCATCGAAAGCCCCTTTTCTATGACTACAAAAGAAAAATCTACCTACGCCCGTTCATGCCCCCTCGGGAAAGAACCGAGGCCATAAGAAAACCAAAGGGGGTGGATGATGAATTGCCTACTAAAAGAAGTTATCAAAGAAAATAAGGAACATAATTTTTTTTTCACTAAGCCGCAAAATTCCTAAAAAAAAAATCCTAAGGCATACTAATCATCATCCGCAACCTCAAAATATGTTGTTACAAACCAGGGACGTATTTTCCCACCCCACACTTAAAATCATGCAATGCCCTCAATGCATTTATAATTGAAAATACAACAAGCATAAGTAAGATAAGAAATACTCCCTCGGGGCCCTCTAGGCCTAGTCGTCCTCGTCGCAATAGTCCTCCTCATCGCCCTCGCCATCATCGTGCCTTGCGTCCTCTTTCTTCTTTTCTCTTTTCGTTGTCGTCGCCTACGTGCGACTCTCCTCCTCCCCTTCTTCAAACGCAACCACATGACTCGATCGATCGAGTTTTTCGTCCTCATCCGCCGGCACCGAGATATCTCACCCACAAGTGCCCGAGAACGTGGGGTGTGGTTCGAATAAACACCTCGGGGAGATCAACATCGGTTGCTCACTCGCAATCATCATCCCCGAGCACAACAATAGCACCGTGGATCGGGGCTGACCCTCCTCGCCGTAGTCAAACGGTGTCCGACGCACTCGGCCGGGGCCATGACATTGGAGATGTCGAGCGAGTCCGGGGTGCCTCAAGCACTCTATCGCAGCATAGGCCAACCCATCGTCGAGCCGCAAGAGGTCGCGAGAGGTTGCCATAACTCACCTCTTGACTTGCCCGCCCGCACTCGTCGAATCTCCCCGCATCATCCAATACCCAATGTTCACGGCTGCCCATCAAAAAGTACACTATGCACACTCTCTCCCTCGGGACCCCGGAGGCCGGTCGAGTGGCACGATTCGCGTTCACTGCGCGCAACCAAACCTCAAGCTTCTCACAAAAGCTTGCTCATGCTCATGCTCCGATGTTTCCCAAGAGGCCCCGAGTATCGTGCCCATTGAGCTCCGGAGTCGGCCCACAAAGAGTTTCTCTGACAGCCTTATAGCCCGGCCTTCTGGATGACCCCAACAACGGGTCAACGGGCACATCCGGATCTCCAAGTGCTCCGCACAAAGTCGAAGCCGTCAACGGTACCCAATTTCTTCGAACAAAAACAGATCGCAGTCCCGCGGCAGCATCTTTGGCGTACGCCTCCATGACCAAATCGATGTTCACAGCCCCGTTGGTCAAACACGTACGTCCAGCCCATGGCGACGATGCGGTTGTAGATATCCCGAAAATTTTTCTTCAAAGGGGCTCGACTGATTGCCCGCTCATGATTGTAGCCCTTGGAGGTGTCAAACCCCGCATACCATGCTTCCCCGTCCCCAGAGATACGGGGTGGGGGCGTCCTTCTAGACACTGGGGGAATGACGACCGCGGGATGCTTGCCTTTCCCGGATGTCTGCCCTTTGGCTGCTTTGGACGGATCTTGTGCTCGTCCTCTTTTTGTGCCTTGGGAGGAGGAGGCGACAGCTTTGCCTTTGGACTTAGCGTGAACCATCGTCGTCGCAAGACAGACGCATTACCAAACGAAAATCACACAGTCAAGAATAAACGGGAGTCGTGGCACAACCCCACACTTAAAAGTATTCCATGTGCTTGGGGTTAGAACGCGTGGCCCCCTGTCGATCCTTTCAGGCCTCGGCGTTGAGCCAACAGTTTTTTTTTTTATAGCAAAGTGGGGTGCACCCCACACTTACGACAAACTACATTACGAAAACAAAAATCAAAGAAGTTAACGACTCCTAAACGACAAGGAAAACAAAAACGAAGTAAGCTATTTCATGTTGTAGGGCTTGGGATGAAAAAAAAAATCACAATTCTCCTATTCTCCATCACAACTTCGAAATTTATGGTGAGGAGTGGTGCACAAGGGTTCCTATGCTTGGTTAATGTTTCATTGCTACTCAAGACTTCACAATTTCCACACAAACTTGGTTTAGGACTTTTATCAAACACCTTGTGGGCATAAATCATCCCTTCACTTTTGACAACAATGGTGGGTTTGGAAACCCTCCCTTGTGAAAAGGGAATCACATTCTAGCCATATGCATTCCTACCACACAATCAATACCAATCCCCGCCCAAAATTCGCCCAATCCCATGCCCCTACTTTACAATGACAAATATCAACAACAAGGGGAAAAAGGGGGAAAACGAAAACAAGAAGAGGGTGAACCCACTTACCTTGTGAATTTAATGGAGGATGGATGTGAGCACTTTGATTTTGTGTTTGTTAGAGAGGGAATGGGAGGGGGAGTTTTCGGGTGAGAGGGGAGGGTTTGGAGAAGTGAAACGTTTTATGAATGATAAGGGGTGCACGGTTAGAACTTAAAGGAAAAAAATTTCAAACCGGGTCGACCCGCGCGATACGTCCGCATCGCGGATGGATCGCGGGTAGCTGCAGTAATTCCCGCGATCAGTCCGCATCGCGGGTATATCGCGGAAATCACTGAATGCTTCTGAGTTTTTCTGCGCGATCAGTCCGCATCGCGGGACCGATGCGCAAATCACTGGGCACTGCGTTTTTTTTCTCCTTTTTCGCCCAATTCCTGCAACATGAACAAACGTGACCTATATCATACGAAAAAAAATTGGGTTGCCTCCCAACAAGCGCCGTAGTTAAGGTCGTGGCACGACACTTTTTTTTTTTTAGTTTTTTCTCTTTTTCTTCCCTTTTTTTTTTTGTTTTATACACGGGTTGCCTCCCGAGAAGCGCTTGAGTTAACGTCGCGGCACGACGGAGGCTTTCCTCAAGCCTCTTCTAGGTCGATAGAAGACCTAGCACGGTCAGTGGCCTCCCCGTAGTAATGCTTCACTCTTTGCTCGTTCACCAAAAATGTTGCATCCGAGTTGGGTTTCCTTAGTTCGACTGCTCCATGTGCAGTCACACGGACTACCTCAAATGGCCCACCACTTACTCTTCAGCTTTTCCACCGAAAATCTTCAGCCTAGAGTTATACGGCAAGACTAGCTAATCGCCTAGGCTCAAAGTCACGAGATCGGATGCGCTGTCATGAATTCTCTTGTTCGTTAACTTATACATTTTCGCGTTTTCATAGGCGTGATAGAAATTCTTCTAACTCGTGCGCAGCCGCGATCTTCTTTTCTCCAGCTTGAACCATGTCGAGATTCGGCTTCTTGATTGCCCAATATGCTCGATGTTCAAGCTCAACTGGTAGATGACATGCTTTGCCAAAGACGAGCTTATAGGGAGATGTGCCAATCGGAGTTTTTGCTGTTCTATACGCCCACAGAGCATCATCAAGCTTCAATGACCAATCTTTCCTACTTACGCTCACAGTCTTCTCCAAAATCCTCTTGATTTCTCTGTTCGATACCTCCACTTGACCACTCGTCTGAGGATGATAAGCAGTCGCTATCTTGTGTTTCACCCCATACTTGAGCAGCAATTTATCAAAGAGCCGATTGCAAAAGTGCGTACCTTGATCACTGATGATGGCCCGAGGGGTCCCAAACCTTGTAAAAATGTTCTTTTTCAGAAATCGTGCCACCACACTAGCATCATTGGTGGGAATGCAATAGCTTCCACCCACTTCGAGACGTAGTCTACAAGAACCAATATGTACTTATTCCTTCATGGTATGAATGGGCCCATGAAGTCAATACCCCATACATCAAACGGCTCGATTTCTAAGATGCCCTTCAAAGGCATTTCATGACGCTTGGAGATATTCCGGTTCTCTCGACAGCCTATCACATGCTCGCACAAATTCACGAGCATCTTTGAACAACGTCGGCCGGTAGAACCCTGACGAAGTACCTTTGCGGTACGTTCGTCACCAGCATGATGTCCCACATAGGGTGATGCATGACACTTCGAGAATCGCAGCACTCTTCCTCCGGAATACATCTTCCGATCGACCGATCTCGTGCCAACGACCGGTAGAGATAGGCTCATCCCACACATAGAAACACGTCATGCAAAATTCGCTTCTTCTTCTCGTGATTAGCACCAGGGGGTATATCTCACTTACAATAAAGTTCACCATTTCTGCATACCATGGCACCTCAGCTGATTGAAGAGCAAAGAGTTGTTCGTCGTGAAAGTCTCCTTAATCGCCACGCTTCATCCATATGTTTCCGATCTTCTAGTCTCGATAAGTGATCTCGCCACCCGATTTTCTTTCGTGCCCTTTCGATCAAGAATCTCGATGTCAAACTCTTGCGGAACAACACCCAACGAATAAGCCTCGGCTTTGCATTCTTCTTTGCAAACAGATAACGAACCCAGTGTGATCAGTGTATACAATCGCCTTTGTGCCCACAAGATATGATCGGAATTTGTCAAAGGCGTAGACAACAGCCAATAACTCCTTCTCTGTGACGGTATAGTTCATCTGGGCTGCATCAAGTGTCTTGCTGGCATAGTAAATAGGATGAAAAATCTTGTCCCTTTTCTGACCAAGGACACCCCACAAAGAAAATCACTGGCATCACACATTAAGATAAAAGGCAGAGACCAATCGGGTGCGATGATAATAGGGGCTGACACTAACCTTCGTTTTAGTTCATCAAAAGCCGTCAGACAGGCTTCATTAAACACAAACTTCACATCTTTCTCTAAAAGCTTGCACATTGGATTAGCAACTTTAGAGAAGTCTTTGATGAACCGTCGATAGAATCCGCATGCCCAAGAAATCGCGCACTCCCCGAACTGAAACGGGTGGTGGCAATTTTTCAATTGCTTCAATCTTCGCCTTATCAACCTCTATTCCCTTGCTCGATATCTTGTGCCCAAGAACGATTCCTTCTCGAACCATGAAATGGCATTTTTCCCAATTGAGGACCAAGTTCGTTTCTTCACAACGAGCTAGTACAGCATCAAGATGATTCAAGCAGTCATCGAAAGAATCTCCAAAAATGAGAGAAGTCATCCATAAATACCTCCACATAATTTTCCACCATATCGGTGAAAATAGCCATCATGCATCGCCGGAAAGTAATCGGAGCATTGCACAAACCGAAGGGCATCCTCCGGAATACAAACGTGCCATATGGACATGTGAATGTGGTCTTCTCTTGATCTTCAGGTGCAATCATGATCTGGTTGTAGCCCGAGTAACCATCCAAAAAGTAATAATAGTCATGCCCAGCCAATCTGTCGAGCATCTGATCCATGAAGGGCAAAGGAAAGTGATCTTTTCGGTGGCGTTGTTCACCCTTGATAGTCAATACATATCCTCCAACCCGTAACGATCTCGTCGAGGCACCAATTCGTTCTTTTCGTTTTCCACCACAAATATGCCCCCTTTCTTCGGACACATTGTACATGACTCACCCACCGTTCGTCGTAGATGGGATAAATAATGCAGCTGTCAAGCCACTTGATTACCTCTTTCTTCACCACCTCCTTCATGACCGGGTTCAGTCGCCTCTGGCCCTCAATACTAGGCTTGCTGTCTTCCTCCAATAATATTTTGTGCATGCAGAATGAGCTACTAATACCTCGAATATCAGCTAGCGACCACCCAAGGGCTCGGACTCGATCTCTGAGTACTCGCAACACACGTTCAACCTGCACATCATTCAAATAAGCAGAGAGGATTACGGGCAATGTGTCTCCACTACCCAAGAAAGCATAGCGGAGATGAGGCGGTAATGGTTTCAATTCAAGAACGGGAGCCTCTTCAATAGATGGTTTCGGCTTCTTCCATGACTCTGGTCTATCTAGCTCCTCAACTGGTGTACGTGCTCGTAGATAAGCACATGAAGTGTCAAGAATACTAAGACACTCTTCCACTTCTGCATCAATTTTCAGATCTTCCCCATACACCAAAGCTGTCTCCAACGGATCTCGCGAAGCTAGAAAGTGATCTAACTCGGCATTAGTGAGCTCGGGTTCCACCACGGAAATCATCTTCAACTCCTCATAATGGGCTGGAAGCTTGGTAGCTTTAAACACATCAAAAGTCGCCTCTTGTCCATTAACTGTCATGGACATCTTCCCCATCCTTCACTCGGATCACGGCATCAACAAGATAGCCAAGAACCCTCTTCCCATGATGAGAGGAACACTTTTATCTGCCTCATAATCAAGTATCACAAAATCAACCGGCAGAATAAACGGGCCGACCTTCACAAGAACATCCTCAATAATGCCATCAGGATAAGCGAGAGATCGATCCGCCAACTGCAGAGTAATAGTGGTTGGCCTAGGCTCTCCCAAACCCAACGTTCGGAACACAGAAGTGGGCATCAGATTAATACTCGCACCTAAGTCACACAATGCTAGCCCAACTTCAATGTTTCCAATTGTAATCGAAATTGTGAAGCTGCCTGGATCTTTCAACTTTGGAGGAATCTTACTCCTCACTCTGGAACTGCACTCCTCAGTAAGTGCAACAGTCTCGAACTCTGTCCATCGCCGTTTGTTCGCAACCACATCTTTAATATATTTAGCATATTTTGGGACTTCTTGCAACAGCTCCACCAAAGGTATGTTGATGTGTACCTGCTTTAAGAGTTCAAGAAATTTCTTGCAAGCTGAATCTGCTTTCTGTTTCTGAAGTCGCTGTGGAAAGGGAGGGGTGGCGCACCACTTCCTCTACATGTTGCTCGCGACCGTTTGCTTTGGTTCGGCTCGCTTAGCAGGATCCGGTTCCGCCTCTTCTAGGTTCTTCTTCTTCGGCGACTTCTTCGAGCTCTCTACCATTCCTCAAGGTGACTGCCTTGCATTCTTTCGGGTTCTTTTCGGTATCACTAGGGAGAGCACCCGGAGGTCTGACATTCTGCATAAGAGCCAACTGCCCCATCTGACGCTCAAGCTCATGAATAGATTTCTGCATCTCACTCTGAATTTTCTGATTTTGCTGCTGCGTCACTTGATTCTGAGCAATGAGCTGCTTCATCATCTCCTCTAAATTGCTCGCTGACGGAGCTTGAGGTTGCTGAAAATTGTTCGGTTTGTGGAAATCCTGCTTCCCAAATGGAGTGTTGTAGTTATTTCCATAATAGTTTCCCCGATTTCCGCTACCACGATTTTGCTGTCCCACAAAATAAACGGACTCTGGATTCAATGGACAATTGTTATAATCATGAGGTTCACCACAACCTACACATCTTTTCGCCGAATATCTTGAATCGGTTGAATCTCGCCGAGCTTCGAGGAAACACCCTCAACATCACGTTAGTAAGAGTACCTATATCACCCGAATAGCTGCAACATCATCAACTTTAAGAACCCCAGCACTTTTGTGGTAACTCTCGTCTAGTCTCGTGATATTCATGATGACCCTCAGACATCATCTCAAGAAGATCTTCCATCTCTTCATATGTTTTGTTTAAGATGCGCCGCTTGAGTCGAAGCATTCAACGGGGCCCTTGATTCATGGTTAAGTCCTTCCACGAAATAGTTGCCAATGATCTCCTTTGGCCGCATGTGATGGGGGCAATCGCGCGGTATAGCCCTTATATCTCTCCCAAGCGTGTGGAAGAGATTCGGAATCTCTCTGAGTGAAGTTAGCAATTCTTCCTCGCAGCTCCTTTGTTTTCTTGGGTGAGAAGAATCTGTCGATAAACTTATTGGATAGTATCTCCCAAGAAGTAATAGACCTACTCGAGGTAGATTCGTCAACCATTCCCTTGCTTCGCCAATCAGTGAAAACGGAAATAAGGATAGCTTCACATAATCATCGGGGACATCTCTATATTGGAAATTCTCGCTCAATTCCACAAACTGCATCAAGTGCTTATGCGGGTCTTCACTAGATTTACCCATATCTTTTTGGCACGTATATTGCACCGCCGCATGTTCCTTCTTTTAGCTCAAAATTTCCGATGTGATTTCGTGCCTAACAATAGCCTTAGCAATAGTTGCCAGACTAGGCCTAGCATAACTGGAAAGAAGAATTCGTTGTTCTTGTGCTCTTGCACCCTGTTCATCGCCGTCTCTGGCTCTATCCCTTTCTGCCTGTTCAAGAGCGAGTCTTGCTGCTTCGTTAGCCATTCTTCTTTGTCGGTGAAAAGTTCTTTCGATTTCGTGATCAAGATCAACTAACGGTACTCCTGAACTTCGAGTGCTTGGCATAAACCAGAGAAGCCTGAAGTGACACAAGTAGAACAACGAAAAAGTAAAGACTTGAATAGAAAAAAAAACAAACTCAAATTAGAGAAACAGTAAATTTTTCTAAGTCCCCGGCAACGGCGCCAAAAACTTGTTGCTCCCAAACGCACACGCAAGTATACGTGGTCGTACAAGTAATATAGACTGTTAAGTCCAGATATCGATCCCACAGAGACTTAGATTCTCTTTTAAACTAATTCAAATTCGGATGAAACTATTCAAGAAAGTGAAAATCAAGATGTTTGTTGAACTAAACTACAACCGAAAAGTAAACAATTTGTGATGGGTGTTTGTTGTAATCGGGAATATCTTGACAAAGATTGTAAGAATTATCGTATGAGAGAAAGATCTAGGGTCATGGCTTTCGACAATCCAGTGATCTTGACAATTTCACCTATCTTATTTCCGGGTTACTAGTTGACGGGTTAATTATGCTTTATGATATTCTCTCGAACTACTTACAAGCACCGTAGATGTTACTTAACGCCTATATCTCTATGGTCATCAGAGGTAACAAGAACGCGTTTATTTCTCCGTATTCAACTAAGTAGGGCTAAAGGGTATATCTCTATCCTCAGTAATGAAACGATTAAATCGAACAAACTCTATTTATTCTTATTACGTACATGAATTTTCTTTCTCAAGTCCAATTCGCGCACCACAGATAGTGTCTAACTATTGGCCAGATAATCAAACAATTAAGATCAAGAATAAATAAGCAACCCAAAATATGGAAAATCAATAGATAATAATTGTCATCAAACCAACTTTCAAGTCTTTCGCCACAACCCTAGAAGTAAGAAGTTTAGCTACTCATGATTCGTTCATAGACAAAAGAAGACATCAATATTCTAGGGTTGAAAAAGATGAAAAATAAAAGAAACCTAGAGAGAGAAAAAGAGAACGGTGGCTTACAAATCCTTGAATAAATCCCGGACACGTTCTCAGCAAAATAAAACGTCTATATATAGCCTAGGGTAAAAATAGAAAATAAGGAAACCAAATCCTAGTCGAATCGGGAGAACCGCGCAGAGTTCCGCGATGCGGAAGGATCGCGCAATGTTCTGAGGGTTCAAGCTTTCCTTCCGCGATGCGGAAGGATCGCGCGTCTCTGATGTTGCTTCTTTTGTGCACGCTTTCCTCCCGCGATGCGGAGGAAAAGCGGAGCCTTCTGGTGAATTTCTTTCTTTTTAGTTCCTCGGCCTTTGACTCGTCATCTCGTCGTATGCTCCAAAATTGCTCACTTTAAGCCAACTTTTCCATCATTTGTCGTCTCTGTACCTATACACATGAAATACGACGACATAAGTTCAAATACGACGATTGCGTCACGGATTAAGCGATAAAAGTCATAAGATTGGGATGTAAAATGACGCAAAACACGATATTTGTGCCAAATATCAGAAAACACTTATGGAATCATACCATAGGAATCATGTCTTTGAAAGAAAAGGATGAGTCTTAACATACCTGTTCAACTTCCTACTAGTTACGCTTATCCGCCCAAGATCGTAAATCTACATTCGAGAGCAATTACACTAACTTTAGACTCATCACCGTACACTTGTCCTAAGTTTTCAAATTAAACTATTTTATATCCTGCCGGAAATCGGGCAGCATCTTCCCTGTTTATATGCCTAGCCCGAAATCTCAATTCGGCAACCACCACCAACAACAACCATACCAACATCAATAATATCATGTCCAACACCAATATGTACCATAAAACAGCCCATACGTTGTTTTCCAACTTCGATAACTAATCAACTTACTACACAATTATTTAACGACTTTGTCTCCGAGAATAAGCGTTAAATAATACAAAAAGAGAAAGATTCATACCTTTTTATTCTTGTTAAGAAAGTAATATCCTCAATATCCACGCTAAAATCCACCGCAAAATAATACTAGAATCACAACCATGCGTTATCCGGACCTAAACTAATATTCCGTCACTTGAAAATTGCTCACTTTTTGGTACCCTCACTCTCCCTACTGATTTTTGGATTTTTCTAGGCTTAAATCTGGTGAAAAAGGGGGGTTTTTACCCCTTATATAAGGGTCAAATTCGGGTCGGGTCACTGTAGCAAATACTGTAGCAAGTCGGTTACTGTAGCAGTACTGTAGCACGCTTTTTTGCTTTGTCAGCCGAACTTGTAACGTCCATAATTCTCTACTCCGATGTCCTATCGATGAGCGGTTTATTGCGTTGAAAACTAGACTCGACGAACTTCATTTTAGGCTTTTGTTTCACTTCAAAACACTTCATATGTGAAGAGATATTCGTCCCCCAAATTGGACAAAAATTTTCACACATAAACTTCACCCATCCTTTCTCCAAAGTCGTACTACTCTATTACTTCCACTCATTTCCTTATAAAACCTTCCGGTATATCTTATATACATCCGTCACTCATTAAATATACTTAATAATTCTTTCTTCTTACATTCCAAAGTGGTTTTACTTAACCATAACTCAACGTACTTATGTTTCAAATTTGATAAGTGCTTCTTCGAAGATACGGGATGTAACATCCTTCCCCTCTTAAAAACATTTGTCCTCGAATGTTGTAGTGCGCCATCCTCAATATCCTTATTGAATTTTTTGTTCGATTACCATATTATACTATAATTTGGTCCGTTTCGTCCTGCTCTTTCTTAGCTCCTTATCAAATTCATTTATGAGTCGTACAGTCTTCAATCTTCATGTATACAAGTTATCTAGTATTCCATTCTCATTCAGTCCTCCTTCCTGTGGTTTAACTAGCCACGCCACGGTTACTCGTCATCCTGCGAGCGTCCTTCCTCATTTCTTTATTAACGGATAACTCCCTTGCTCGAATACAATACCTTCTTTTGTTGACTCTTCTGATGCTATCTTGGCTATCCCTACTTGCACTTGTTGAGCTTAGATACGTGCTAGATTATCCCCTCATAATTCATCAGCCAAACTTTCCAATTCATCATAAATTTTCTTATACTAATGTCCCGTTGCTTGTTCAGCGGTACTCTACTACTGACAAATCCTTATTCTTAACCGTTACGTTTCTTCAACCATCCATCTTAATTCCTTTTCATGATCAATTATAAGCATATCCTCAATACAATCTCTTAACGGTTCCTAATGTTCCATCACCATCTTTATTATTTCTCGTAGCAGGATTATATTTTGCGATGAACCAATAATCATAGTTCGAACTCGGTCTATAGCTCACAATATCTTCGAGCTCTTGTCAAACTCTCCTTTAATTCCTTTGCCTCAAATCTTGTAATATAACTTATAATTATGAAGTTAGGGCAATTCTCACTTTACCAAAGCTTCTTTTCCAACATCGGTATGATATACTTACCCTTGACTTCCTCATTCCAGTGATCACTTAGTTATCTGTCATTCCTTGTTGGCTTTTCGATGTGTCCATTTCCATCTGCGGGGCATAAACTTACGCTGATGATTCATATAATTCTATAATACATACCCTTATGCTCCGTATGGTTAGCGACCCGTGATATACTTTCTAATTTCTAGTGATGCTGCTGCCTTTCTATCTGCACCCACGTTGTTCTTCCTCTCTTTAGAGATCGCCACACCATTTATGGTTACTCCCTTTGTTAAGATTCTCATATTTTTCCTTTAATATTAAGATTTTCTTCCGTGGTAACCTAAAGTGTCCTTTGTACTCATCATCCATTTCGTCATTCTCTTTGTATTTAGCTTGCAGAGCATTCTTACTCTCTTTATTACTCTTTAGGATACGTCGCTGCCTATTTAGGTGCGATACAAATTTTCCTGGTCTAGAAATGCCATATCTCACGTCCGCATGAAGTATTCTCTTGATCCATTTTAATTCCTTTTCATACTTGCTTTGTGGTATGCTTATCTTTAATTCATTTCTGCTCCCTCTTAATGCATTCTTGATATGCCACTACATCCTGAATTTTGGCTTCTTTAAGCAACATCTTCCTTTCCTTGGAATTTTAACAGGGCTATACCTCATTTCAGGACTAGATCTGCTCTTTCCCCCTTTTAAGGGTGTTCTTATACACTAGTTACTCCTGAATATCAATAGTCATCGGCCAACCTTAACGATCCTCCAACTCCTTTGGTCTCTCATAATACCGGAATTCTCTCATCATATAGCTTGACTTATTTTCCTTTCTGCTAATTGAGGGCTTTTCATTTGAACGAAGCGCTTATGCATTAGATCCATTCTCACTGCCTTCTTTAAGGCCTTTCTACTTCTACCTTTTATGACTGAACATTTCCCGAATCAACGGGTTAATGGGAATATTGGAATTCATCAAAACATTTTACGGAACGTTTAGTCGCGCTTTGCTCTTTTTATCCCTCGTCTTCCTCCACAATTATTATCACTGAAATTCTTCTTACTCTAAGTTTCCGGTCTCACTTTACGTCTACAATATACCATTGAGAGTTAATATGCTACACTCTTCCCCTTCCACTATCAATCCTTTTATTTACTTAGCTCACTTATCCGAAATTTTCCTTGACTACTTATTTGCATCCCACCTATGCGTTGTAGTTCTTCCAGTGTTCTGCCACTTCTTGTTCGTGTCGTGAAATCCTTACAAATATACTCTCTTCTTTCTTCTCCTTCCTACCGCCAAGGCTAGTCCATACTCATGAATATTTCCCATACATCCTTCTATTTCGTTTATAATCGAATCTCGGTATTCTTTATCCTCATCCCATGTCATTGATGTACTACCTTCCGGTTAGCTTTGTTAGTTCATTATCCTCTCGCTTGTCCTTGGTGATTGCTCAATTTTCCTTTTCTTTCCTTCTTCTTCTCTCTCTCCTTTTGACCACCCCATTCGTGTACCTTTCCCTTTTCATCCCTCAAACCTTCCTTGAGTTCCTTCCTCCTCGAGCGCCCTTCTCCACTTGTTATCTTATAGTATCGACCCTAAAGTTCGTGAAATATTCCTTTAAACGTGCAAATCCGTTCTATTCTTAAATCATCTTTTGGGAAAGCTTCTCCGTGTCCGAGGCAACCGTGTCAGTATGACCACACATTTATCCCTTTATATACCTCTCGAGAGCTGGAAATCTCTTAGTATCGTTGCATCCGATCATTCTTTCTCTTACTTCACATTCCTAGTTGTGGTTACTATCCTTTAGTCCCACTTATCGAAGTCTATTCCCTGACCCCACGCATTCGTCTTTTATTCCATACTACCATCCTTTATCCCTTTTGCTTGCCTACCTTCGAATTTTTATCCAATTAATCCCTTGCCTTGCCCGTCGTCTCTCTTGGAAGCTTCACTCACCCTCGTTTCTTACACTTTTCCCTTTTCTAAAGACATTCTAATCTCTTTACTTTCTATATATTCACTTTCTTCCTTTCCCTGATATTATGGCATTAAGGCTTTCCAACTCTAACCTGTAGTGAAAGTAACATCAACTTACCTTGTAACATTTGTCACTTGAACTTCACTATCATGTTCTATCGATGCCTTCGCATAACGCAACGTCGGTCGTCGGGACACATATACCGGTTAGCGCGACCACACATATGTCACACACACGCGCACACACACACACACACACACACACACACACACACACACACACATATATATATATATATAGATATGTTTACTAACGCTTACAAAGTACTTCCCAACTATTCGCTATCCTAATTCTAGAGCGTGATGCACCTTCTTTCTCTTTGCCGATACGGTCCACCTCATCCTTCGCAATCTTTCAGTGTTTCCAACCACTCCGCATACTCCAATTTCCCTTAGGCTACTCTAGCTTCTCATCTGTCTCTTATGTCTGATTTTGTAGGACTCTTAATATACTTCCCAGGGGGTCACCCATCCTAGTATTTCTCTCACCTCAAAGACGTTTAACCTTGGAGTGCTAATGGGATCCGGTGCGTTAGTGTCGGTACGATCACATCCACCCCTCTTGCGTGACCTTTATCGCATGACCTAGAGCCAGTTGAAGTTCGAACGGGCCTCAATAAATTCTCGTAATGCATCTCTCTCGATTAAAAGGATCTCTACTCTTCCGACTAAGCAAATGCTATTTTGGCCTTTGAAATCCTCAATAATCACCTTCAATCTGCATGTATGACTACTTTTCATCCTAGCTTTCAAGATTCCCAATGGTGGCAAAAGCATCTTAATCGCAGTTACTTCCAAATACTTAAGTCACTGATCCCCTTTAGGATTTCCGCTCATCACTATCCAGTATTACCCTGAAGTAATTATATACACACATAGGAAATTTCCATAGAAGACTCATATACCTGTAGCCGATCGGTCCTTAGCTTGATCTGGTGGGCTATAGAGTGAAGTGTGCTTTTCATCCTTGTCTTACCACTGGCCTACTAGTACCGGCCTAACATAATACCGAAACGTAGGGAAAATCTAGACGTGCCAAACTCTGCACTTCCTCAATTACGTCTTCATCCACAGGAGTTTCGTGAACCCTTAAACGGGTCTTTGTCATATGATTTCTCAGTCGGGTCTCCTCCTACTAGAGCCACATCCTCCGATGGGTCTGCCTCAATGGAATAGCTGATGCTCTTTCTTATACCTCTTGAAATCCTCGATCCTAAGTCGACCGGTGATACAAGTCTCATGTCCCCCTTCGGAACCTCACTTATGCTCCCATTAACTGAACTTATCCTCTTCCCCAATAAAATCTTACAATTTAACAAAAATCGTACCAAGAACAAGCTTTCCTATCATTGGCTCTACTGCACGATCTATGATCAGAAAGAAAGATGGCATCCTAAATGCCCTGTAGCTTCCTGTTTATAGATGTGGTGCACAACATACCAATAAACGAGACTCTACTAGACACGGTCTGTAGACACTCCGAGGATGAACTGCTCTGATACCATTTTTGTCACGACCCAAATCGATGGGCCATGACTAGTGTCTGAGCTGGGCACCCGTATACGACCCGCAAGATATAATCAGACTGAAACTGAAAACAATATGGCACTCTGTAAAAGCATGCTATAAACTCATCATGTCATACATCAAAGAGAACCTGTCTCCTGAGAAGCCATAGCTAACCAAAACATAACAAATATGTAAGCCGACAAGGCTGCCACTATACACGGGGACATCCAAGATGAACTACATCGATATAGTTGACCAAATCGTATATACACAACCCACATATGTCTACAGACCTCTAAGAGTATAACCAAGTCTATGCCAAAAGGATCTGTACCAAAACAACTCAAGCTCCAGAACAATGGAGCTTTCGCAGGGTCAAGGCAAGTCTTAAGCCTGAGATCACCAAACTAAGTGCACGTACCGGGGCGGGGCGTGAAACGCGGCCCGAAGAAAGGGGGTCTGTACGAATAGTGTACTGAGTATGTAAGGCATGAAATCGACATATACATAAAATCCTGGAAAACATTTGAGACATGTCAATGAATGGCAAAATGAATGCATCAATATAGCTATATCAAAGAAACACATATATCCATAGAAATATCACAACAAAGGCCACACACACCCCATTAACTCTGTGCCATATATACACATCATAAAAAGCCACAACACACCCCAATCGTTCCATATATATACACATCACAACAAAGGCCACAAAGACACCCCCGTTAATCGTTCCATATATATACACATCACAACAAAGGCCACAGTACACCCCCTGTCAACTGTGCCATTTATATACACATCACAACAAAGGACACAACACACCCCCTGTCAATTGTGTCATATATATACACATCACAACAAAGGCCACAGCACACTCCCTGTCAGCTGTGCCATATATATACATATCACAACAAGGGCCACAACATCACCCCCTGTCAACTGGGCCTTGTAATACACAACAAAGGTCACAGCGTCACCCCCTGTCAACTGTGCCTTATATATACATGAAGAATAAAAATGAGTGCAGTGTATAATCAAAATGAGATAATAGAGCTCTCTGTAATGTCACACAATAGCCATATACATATATTATACTCATGTCATGCATAGGAGTTCAAATGAAAACTATCGCTCCATCCCACCTTGAGGAACAATTTATAAGGTGAGATCAACAACAATGAAATAAATCGAGAAAAATCATGAAATAGCTTAACATTTTCATATCATCGTTGAAATCATATTTGAGACCTTTAAGCATAAAATCATCCTCAACGTAATCCTCATAAAAACATTCTCGTTCTTAACATCATGTTAGAAGCTTTAAGAGTCATAAACTTCTGGCTTTGAAATCAAGGAGGTTATGAAAACACTTATGGAATCATACCGTAGGAATCATGCCTTTAAAAGAAAAGGACGAGCCTTAACATACCTGTTCAACTTCCTACTAGTTACGCTTATCCGCCCGAGATCGTAAATCTACATTCGAGAGCTATTACACTAACGTTGGACTCATCACCGTACACTTGTCCTAAGTTTTCAAATTAAACTATTTTATATCATGTCAGAAATCGAGCAAAGATCTCCCATGTTTATATGCCTAGCCCGAAATCTCAATTCGGCAACCAACAACAACAACAACCATACCAACATCAATAATATCATTTCCAACACCAATATGTACCATAAAACATCCCACACGCTATTTTTCAACTTCCATAACTAACCAACTTACTACACAATTATTTAACGACTTTGTCTCCGAGAATAAGCCTTAAATAATACCAAAAGAGAAAGATTCATACCTTTTTTTTCTTGTTAAGAAAGAAATATCCTTAATATCCATGCTAAAATCCACTGCAAAATACTAGAATCACAACCATGCGTTATCCGGACCTAAACTAATATTCCGTCACTTGAAAATTGCTCACTTTTTGGTACCCTCACTCTCTCTACTGATTTTTGGAAATTTCTAGGCTTAAATCTGGTGAAAAAGGGGGGTTTTTACCCCTTATATAAGGGTCAAATTCGGGTCGGGTCACTGTAGCAATTATTGTAGTAGTACTGTAGCAAGTCGGTACTGTAGCAGTACTGTAGCACACGTTTCTGCTTTGTCAGCCAAACTTGTAACGTCCATAATTCTCTACTCCGATGTCTTATCGACGAGTGGTTTATTGCGTTGGAAACTAGACTCGACGAACTTCATTTTAGGCTTTTTGTTTCACTTCAAAACACTTCATATGCGAAGAGATATTCGTCCCCCAAGTTGGACCAAAATTTTCACACACAAACTTCACCCATCCTTTCTCCAAAGTCGTACTACTCCATTACTTCCACTCATTTTCTTATAAAATCTTTCGGTATATCTTATATACATCCGTCACTCATTAAATATACTTAATAATGCTTGCTCCTTACATTCCAAAGTGGTTTTACTTAACCATAACTCAACGTACTTATGTTTCAAATTTGATAAGTGCTTCTTCGAAGATACGAGGTGTAACATGTACTTATGATATTTGACACTCTGAGCTCAATTATGTGTTTCTGATATACATGAATGAATTTCCTATTTCTCATAAGGGTGTACACATTATTGTTTTGAGATATTACGGATCGATTTCAACGAGGCATTATTGTGGACCATAATGTTAAATGTTTTATAGCTTATGAACTCGGTATGAGAAATTGCTAGTGTTGTAGTATATGGAAGGGAGTACGTAGCACAAAATTATGTATAACCGCCATAACTCACATTAGTGGTTTGTCATATTGTGGTATGTATGATGGACATTATAGAAGAGATTTATTTTATGTGCAATTAATGTTTATGTCATTTAATATTAGAGTTATGTGGTCATTGGGCCAAGTGAGAGAATGTTAGAATTTTATTATTCTTATGTGTGGCCCAATTAATGTAAAACCCATAACTAATATTTAATGAAGAATAAATCTCATCCGTTAGATCGATTACTTGATGGACGTACCGGATTAAGTCTCAACCCCTATAAATTGGTCCTCCCTTCACCCATTAGGGTTACCACTGATTCTATATACTTCTTCCATCACTGACGGCAGTGGTAACGTAAGGCTAGGGTAAGGAGGTAGAAACCAGTTTATACAAGTACCGCTTCCACTTTCTCCGTGATAATGCCTTCCGCACAGGTATGTTTTTGGTGTTGTTTCCATGTAAGATTATTGTGTTCAAGATTCTGGTATGCATTAAAGTTAATCTTACATTCCTCTCTTTCTAGATTCTGATTTAAATTATTTTCTGAATATAGATTGATAACAATCTTAAGGAAATTATTAATTTTATATATTCTGTATTATGTTAGTATATTAGAATCCTACTCTTTTGACAAAGACGAAAGTAATATTTTTAGAAATAAAAGTACTCTTTTCATAAATAAAAGTACTTTTTTCTGAGTTAAAAAAGTATTATTTTCAGAAATAAAAAGTACTCTTTTTGGAGACTAAAATCTTTGTGATTTTCTAATCCGCTGTTTGGAGATTAAAACCTACGTGATTTTCTACTCCAAGTTACTACTCGGATTAAAGAATATAAAAACTTTACCGATTTAGTAAAGTTCGTTGGTTTGAAGATATAAAATCTTCGTTGCTTGTTTATTCGGTTTGATGAGATAAAAACTTCACTGATTTGTGCCAGAAATTATTCGATTTGAAGATATAAAAACTTCGCCGTTTATTAATCTAGTTAAGGAAACAGAAAAATTATAATTTTTTTGATTTGGGTGATATTTGTTGTGCGCTTGCTGTGTTGCAGATGGTGAAGAAGTTTGGAAAGTTTGAAATAATAACTTAACCATGTAATATAAAAAACTTCTAATGGGCTTCTTTTAGCAACAACTTAAAAGAAGTTAAAATCTTTTTCTCTCATTTTAAGAAAAGGGTTACAACTATCTTGGCATTAAATATATGAGTTCATTGCACATAATTTTTTCATCATAACGTAAATATCAATTTTGGGGGCCAATACTTGGTAAATATTGGCAAAGATGACATGGTGGGCAAACTTTTGGAAGGAAAATAGAGAAGACACCAGATTATGTGATGAGATTTATTCTCTGTTTGAAGGAGAATATTAGGGAGCACTGGAATTCATCACTCAACGAGATAACTTTCAGTGCAATGTCTAAGAATAGTCCTCTTTAAAAGTCAAATGTAACAATTGTTCAGGCTTAACTACAATTTCTGGCCACTGTTTGGAGAGTTCAGAATCGAAAAAAAAGGGTTCTACTCCCTCTGTCCCAATTTATGTGATACACTTTTCTTTTTAGTCCGTCTAAAAAAGAATGATACATTTCATTATTTGGCAACAATTTAACTTTAAACTTTACCTTTTAAGTTTAATGAGATAATTTATAACCACACAAATATCGTTGACTTGTTTCAGACCATAAGATTTAAAAGTCTTCCTTTATTTCTTAAACTTAATGCCCAGTCAAACTATATCATATTAATTGGGACGGAGAGAGTATTTTTCTTTCTCTAACTTAATTTAGAATTTATTTTTTAATTTCTACTCTATATGGTTTATAAAATCTTGTTTTTATAAATGTGAGGGTGTATGTTCATTATGTGATGATCTCAAAATATATTTGTTTACCATAAAATTAATTAGTTGGTGTATAATGTGGTAGCATGCACGAAATATGTGGAATATTATTTTCAAGGTTGTAAGACATGATTTAGGCTTACATTAATACTTGAAAGTTATTCTAAGATCATGAAAGTAATATGTATATATTATTTTGGCTCAAAAAGTAGATGAATTTCCCTGAAAATCTTTTGAAAAACAAATTATTTTATTTTTGGGTGTATGCCAATTTTTTGAAATATGTCAAGAACTATTCTTTAAGACGAAGAAGAATTGCAACGGCCCGTTTGGTCGTTATAGTCTTTTCGGCATTTTCGCCCTTCCGAGCATTGGTTAGCTCACTTTTGACCTGAGGGGACCATTGGAACATTTCCTGAGGTATCTAGACTTGATTCGGTAGACTTTTTGTGAAATATGAGCTTTAAGCGAAAAAGAGTTGACCCAAAGTTGACTTTTGGGTAAAGGGATCTTTTTTTAAAATCTCTTGATTTCGAGAGGTCCGGATGGTCGTTAAGAACTTGTGTGTATAGCTGGTTCGATTCCTAATGCACTCAGATGCATTTTGGGACGTGGGTTGGAAAATTGGAGTTAAGGTATCGGGGGTTGACTCGGTCAACGAGACCTTCGTTGGAAATTTCGAGGCTACGAGCGCGTTCGTAGCGTATTTTTATATGTGTCTATGTATGTGGTATGTGAACAGATGGCCTCGGGAATTAGTCAGAAAATTGGATTGAAGTGTGAAATCTTAGGTGGATTCTGGTGTCCAGTGCCCGCTTTGGCGGCACCAAAGACTGTGGCAGCGGTACTGTTAGAGCGGTCACCCTACCGTTGGAGCGGTCCTGGCCAATTGGGCTTGTCAGCTATAGTGGTCAAGGCACCGCTGGAGCGGCACCGCTGGGGCGGCCTTAGCGACACCAAAGCAGGTGACGGGCAGTGAGTTCATTTAATGAAGTGTTAAAAGCCATTAGTCTCTCATTTAATACCATTACGAAAATAGAGCTCTTGGGATCTCTTTTTGGAGATTATTGGTGAAGGTTCTTGGTGGTAAGTTCTCCTAATCCTCTTTACTAATTCCTTGTTCCTAATCATTATAGATTCCTTTTTCCTTAGTAATTTCTTAGTAATGGAAGATAAAAGTGGAGTTAATGAATGTTCTATCTAGGCTTATTAATGATGAAATTGATGGAGTTTATGCTAGATTTTGATGAATCTAAGGTTGTAAATCATATATATTCCATTATTAGAGTTGAATTCTTGAATCAAAGAGTTAGGGTTTATACCCAAAATTGGGGGTTTTACTTGAAATCCGAAATTAGGTGAGTCCATAAGCCAAATTAGCAAGTAGTTGTTGGGTTTATGATCACCTAGTACTTAATTTGATATTTTACTCTCGAATTTCTCATTTTGACCTTGTGGGCCCCGTTTTCTCAAATTCTAGGGTTGGATTTGACCTAAATTGAATGATAGCAATATTAGTATCGTTCTTCATGATTTCTAATTTAGATTTCAAATATGCCTAGACTTCTTTAGTTCTGAGGCTCAGAGGAAGGGCAAGGCAAAAGAGTGATTTGTTGGTGTTGCTTTTCGGCCATCTAGGTAGGTTATGGCTTACCTTTGGTGAGATTTCATGTAGCTAAGCATATATTTAGATGATATTGTCCGAGAAAGCATGTGAACCTTCGGGTATGAAGTTGGGTTGGATATTGTCTTAGGTTGGGCCCTGTTGCGTGATTGGGGCTAGCCACCTCGTTATGTTGTGACTTGATTGCTCTATTGTGTTGGCTTGATGCCATTTGTTGTTAGTAGATATCAGAATCTGTGTTTCCATCTTGATTGTGATATTGTAGTACCTTACGGGTTGATGTTGATACGAGGATAGAGTTCTATATGACTTGTGTAGTCTTTCATGATATTATTAGCGTACCTCTGTTGGTACTTGTGACATTGATATATTGTTTGCGTACCCATTGTTAGTACTTGTGATATTGACCTAATTAATGATGCTGATACATGCATTGCACGCACTCTCATGATGTATTGTTGATACATTGTTGGTACTTGATGAAACACTGTGATGAGCTGGGCACGGTTTTTAAATGAGAGTGACGTGAGAGTCCGATACCCGATATTAGTCCCGGAATCGTGGATTGAGTGAGTGGATGGACTCCGCGGGTCCCCCAAGGTGGTGCCGGTGAGAACCCCTCGGGCAAAGATCTGGGTCTCGTCTGTTTGTTGGGCAATGATCCGAGACGAGTGACACTTAGACTTCGCGAGTCACCTTGGGTTGTACTCACTATAAGAAAAAAGATACTTGGCAACAATTTTTTTTGTTGCCATAGATTGATTATTGCTGCAAAAAGTACTTTTGGCAACAATTTTTTTTTGTTACATAAACTTTTCCCAACAGCTGCTATGGCAACGACGTGCAATAACTTTTTTGTTTGTTTGTTGCCAAAAGTACTTTTTGCAACAATAATCAATACTATGGCAACAAAATTAAATTGTTTGGTGACAAAAAGTTCATTTGCCAACAATAAAACTAAGTTGTTTCCAAATATTAAATTTTTTGTTGCCATTTCTATACTTTCTTGTAGTGGCTACCGAGATGTCGATATTTCCGTCTGGAGTACATGTGTACACAGCACTTGCATGACATTGCATTACATTCATACATTATTGCATTGTATTGCATGGCTTGTTTTGAGATGATTTGGTGTTGTTACTTGTGATGTTGGTTTCGGATTGGACATATTGGGACTTGGCACACTTGGGATTAGGTGCTCTACTTAGGCTATGATGTATACTTGGTTTGATTATGTTTGACTTATACTTGTCGATTCATCTACTTATCTTGTTTTATTGTCTGAATTATGTTAGCTATACTTAGTCGGCCTATGATACCTACCTTGTGGTTTTGTGCGATTCGCACTTGCTTTGCATTCTTTATGAATGCAGAGTATCAGGTTGGGTCTTCCTCCGTCTCACGTGGCTGATAGTCACCTTCAGCATTAACATCAATTTTCCTGGGTGAGCACGAGTCGTCCGCCGCTTTGAAGACTCCTCTTATTATTATGTCTTACTTTTCTACTTCAAGACATAGATAGATTGATGTATTATTATATTATTCCAGACTTGTATTTATTTCTTTTAGATGCTCTTGTATGACTTAGATCACACCTTGGGGGTGTTTCCTTATTTTCGCACTATTTCTAATATATATTATTGTGAGACTTACGTAATTATTCTTTTCCGCTTGCTTGATTTATTATTCATGTCTTTCGTTATCGTTGGGTTGAGGGTTCGCTTACCGAGGTGGGAAAGGTAAGTGCCCGCATGACTTATGTCAAAAGAGGTCGTGACAAGAATGAAACATCTTCTTTGATTCCTAGATATTCACTATCTTTGGGGTTAAATGTGTATAGACAGAGTATTTCATCACCTTTTACAGCAAGTGATCAGTGATGGACGGAAGTTCAATCCCTATGACAAAATTGCATTGGCAATTAAAAGTGAAATTGTCATGACCCAATTCATGAATCGTGATGGAACCTACACTATCCCCCTAGGTAGGCGAACCATTCCCAAATCATTTTAGTCATTTATAAGAATTATGCGAAAATAACAATGATTTATCTAACAAATTTAAATTATATAAATGATAAGTGCGGAAGTATTAATAACCCCAAAATCTGGTTTGGACTAGTATAAGAGCAACCATTACATAGAAACAAGTCTGATAGAAAGTAAATACAAATCTCAAATATCAATACTATCTCAGAAATGCAAAGACAAGCATCTAATTACATCAGAAAGAGTCTCCTAGAGTTACATCTAGTCCAAAGCTATTTTCAGCTTTTGAGTGTTGGGACGGAATCTCACATAGATTTAGATCACCCTGATGACTTATAAGGTTTCCGAACTGAACTAGTAATTCAAACAAGCTCCTAGCAAACCTAAAAGAAGAATACAACAAAATAGCATCGGTACAAACAATACGTCCGAGTAAGCATCCTAGGCCAACTAAGATTATTTCACGCATACAAGTATAAAATCAACAAGATAAGCAGATAGGCACACAATACTCAATCCAAATTCACAAAATATCCCATAACTAAATCACAACCTAAGAGGAAGCTTCTAAACCACAAGTTACGTCAACTCTCTATAATCTCAATCGATAATCGCGAATCCAAGTCCCGAACTCCGGCAGAGTCACTACTTCGTTAACCGACCTCCCATAATTCGATCCATGCCACCACAATGATATTAATAGACCATACCAAATCAGAAATAAGAGCTATTTGATGATGCAAAATAAAATGTAATGATGTGCAATGCAATGCACTGGGCAATTACCTCAAACCTGTACACACATGCTAATGGTATTGTTTGCCAAATAGTCATGACCCATGGGGGACCCGCAAAGTCCATGTACCCCTCGCTCCAGAACAGATCTCGGATACGAGTTCACAAATAGGCTACATCCTCACCCCCTATCAGACGTGCCTTTATACATATGTTGTATGCAAAATGAGTATTCAAAATATGGTTCAAGTCTAGAACCTCAAGATGAAACATCAACTCAAAGTAAGCATGATCAATCAATGAAATCAAATACCAATGAAAGTGCAAGTCACAATGCCATAACCATATCAGGACATAGAATAATCAGCTCAACCCTGGAATGAATCATACAAATCCTCTCGATCAACATAAGAGTCTATGACACCCTTTACTTCCACATATAGTAAGTACCCCTCACAACTAAGTCTTGCATCACCAAAGTGTTCCATTTTCTTTCATAGTTGCCATAAGTCTTTCATCAATCATTTTCGGACCATTTCTTTCATATATGAATTTATGAATGCAGGAATGAGGAATCAGTGCAATGAATGTAAATGAATATGCTATGAAGATCACAAACACCATAAGTTTTATCAAATCTTGCATAACTTCGTTACCATCAGCAAATCATAATCAAGATCTCATTCGTGCCTTATCGCAAGTACACATCCAATTCAAGCCTAATCTGATCGCAATATGAATCTCAACGTATTTCCAATTTCGACAGAATATGGAACATGATCGACCCAAATATCAAGGTCAATGAATACAAGGCACCATGTCACAAGTCTTAACAAGACTCGATAAATCACTCAACAACGGATACGGACGTGGCATCGTCTCGATCAACAAGAAGAGTATATGGAACCGGACACTGCAACTTTTTTAAAGTGTGGTCCCGATAAAACGATTCGAAGAACCAACGGTTCTATTGGTGACCCATTTAAAAGAAGCTGGCTGCTTTGACTTTGATTAGCCAATCGAGTGTAGAGGGTGTTTTGCTCCTCTTCATTTGTTCCCATTAACGACCATAAAGGCCAACACTGCTCTTGCTTGCTACTTGCCCACTTGCCCTTTTTTACTACTTTGACTAGCGCCCGGCAAAGGAATGATTTTTTCCTAAAGCCGACTTCCTTTATCGAGCGGCTCTCTCTGTTAACGATAAAAGCGATGGTCCCAAGCCGGGGTGTCCGATCTGAAATAAAACGTCATTTTTCTCCTCTAATCCCTGTAAATACCATGTGAAGTGCGTGATCACCCAGACTCCTAATGCCTTAATTATCTTATATACGTAATAACTTATCGAGTCATCCCCCTTCCTACTCTAGCTAATGGAAAAATGCCTTTGAATGTTGTAATCGTCGACAACCCAACCGACATCCACCATAGGCTCGACGAGCTGTCCTCCTAGATTTCCCGAAGGTAATGCCAGGGCCTTTTCAATACTGACGACTGCGATGCCAAGAAGGAGACGAACTAGATGAGACAGACCATTGTTCATAGGTTGGTTATAAGCCCGAAGGTCATAATAAAAAATGCAAGTATGGAAGCTTCTATGCTCAATCAAGTAAGAAAGCTTGTTGACACCTAATTTTGACCTCCCGTAATTATTTTAATCACTCAAAATCCTTGAAAAATAAATAAAATGAGCTATGCACCTTAAAGGGTTTAAATAATTTTTAAAAATTATTTAGATCAATATTTTACTCCTTTAAATTGGTGAAAAGGTTTTTTTTGATGACATCACAAATTTATTTAAAAGGTAATTGGACTTTTATGACATTTGTGAGATGCTTGCTAGATTTAAGCAAAAGAAAGAGGGTATTTTTCTTTAAAATAAGAATCACTTATTTAATGGTTTAAACTATCAAAAAGTCAAAATTAGCAAATACTTTATTCCCTTCAATCCATGGAGTTTGAGTAATTTAAATAGTTAACCATTTCACCCTTTAATCTTTAATTTTTACATAATTTGTCAAAATTATTTATAATTATCTATAAATGTTTTAATTAGTCAATTAAGTGGTCCTTATTGAAAATTGATGTTTAAATTATTTAATTATTTTTTTATGACCACAATTAATTTAACCAATTCGTGGTTTAAGGAAATTGGGGTCATTTTTGTAAAATTAGCCTCTTAATGGCATTAATTGAAATAACCAACTTCATTGGCTTAAGTTAATTAAGGTCATTAATGCAATTTTATTTTTAAATCTGCTAATTAAGCCAAATATGGCCATAATTGAAATAAACAGCTAGATTAAAGTCAAATAAGGCCAAATGTGGCCATAATTGAAATAATCAGTTGGATGAAAATCAATTAGGGCCATATTCGCAATTTCAAGCCCATTTACGAGTGACATTTTTTAAATTATTTTAATAGGATAATTATATCTTAATTTTGTCTATAATTAAAATATTGTTACCAATAATAAATTTTAATTTTTATCTAATTATTAAATTATCTGTTTTTCTCTCTATATATATGTATAAACTAGGTATACGTGTATATTGTCACGACCCAAACCGATGAGTCGTAACGAGTGTCTGACCTCTAGTGACCAAACACCCCTATACTCGTATTTGAATGTTATCAACATCATGGCCCATAAATGACTTAAATCGATCTCATAATTAGGCGACATCATTAACTCTCGAACAATCGCATATATACATAAACATGGAAGAACAAAGGTGCGAGCTAGGTCTTGCCACATACCGTACACACATAGAATAGAAGGTGACAAGGCTACATCATCCGACTAATACATATAACGTGCCTACGTTTGCTAGGTATAGAGGTCCTAACGTAAGCGGACCACCCTGTTTACCCGAACCTACGCGCATTTAACGTAGCTCGGAGCAACGGGAGAGTCAGTACGGATAATGTATTGAGTATGTAAGAAATAAGAACAACATATATACATATATATATATATATACATATATATATATATATATATATATATATATATATATATATATATATAGTATCAAGATAAATTACGACAATGTACTTGTATGGGCGCATAATCGACAATGCATGCATAATATGCGCTTGCCTATCAATGTAGGTCATACGTATATATGTGTATGTGCGTGTATAACGCCCGTCTGCTTCTATGGTATCTAATCATATCCTGTCGCCCCCGCGCGCCATCATCATATACACACGCGGTGCGTGCAGCCCGATCCCCATATCATCATCATGGTGCACCAAATGATCGTGTGGTAATGCGTGTGTAACGCTATCTCTCTTCTCATACCCCCACGTATATCTAATATTCGCGTAAATAACGCCACAGTCATCGGTCAATGTACATAGATGTATAATGAATGTAATGCATGAATAAGCGTACACGTAAACGGATACATAAACCGGACTCCATGAATAGAAGGAATTATCATAGACGGGGTACATGAACGTCAAAGACTGAAGTACTCCTAATTCTTCTAAGAGTAGAATAATATAGAAGCTCACTTACTCGCTCGTTGGCTCATATCATAGGATCATGCCAAAAGAAAGAAAGGATAGCCTTAACATACCTCGAAGTATATCCGATCGTCCAACTTCTACCTTTCAAACTTGTAGGTCTACAATTAAGATAACATAGGCCCTAATTAGACTATTTACTTCACTTACTAACCATCTTTAGATACATATAGAGCTCAACAACTCTTCAACTTCACATTCGATCCAACATCAACCGCAATACTCACAACAACAATGACAACACATATTTATATCAAAATATACTTAAATCCATTCCCAATCATCTCTTAAAAATAACCCCAATTAACTATCTTACCCTTCATCAACTTACCACTTCCATAAGTATCCTCTCTTCATTTAAAACCACTAAAGCTCTTGATAATTTACTTAAATACAAGGGTAGAAATCATTTACATACCTTGAGAGGCCTAAGATTCCAAGAATCACTTCAACTCCAACTTCCTAAGCTTCACAATCTCGAAGAAACCTTAGAAACAACCTTCTTTTTGACAAGCACGGGTTCAAGGGGCTCGGATCTTACCAAATCTCCACTAATAATGATGAAAAATGTTGGGAGAGAATATACTAGGGTTTCTCTGATTTGGAATGGAGGAAAATGAGAAATAAAGTAGTGAACAACATATTTATACTCGGAGTTAAAAAGTTACGATGGTGCGGTTCGACGAAAGAGGTCGACAACCCGTCGACGTGTCGACGGTCCGTCGACGTGCTCCGTCGACCTGTGCCTGCAGATTCAGGGCTGCAAAAGCCCATCAACACTGTATAACGATGGTCCGTCGACCATGTCGATGACTCGTCGACGATGACTGGTGTCTGCAAACTTCTCCGGTTCAGTTCAAATTGTGTCGATTCGAGTCGTTCAACTTTTAATCCAGTAAATTGCCAGGAACACTGCGCTGGTACCTTTATTCACGGGGTAAGACACTTTATACCTCAAAACTCGGGCTTGAGTCTCTATTCAAAAGGCATACCCGACTAGGAAGCCATAGGTTCTCCTACGATGAAAACGAGAGGTGTAACATATATGTATACACGGGTAAACATACACGTATATATATATATATATATATATATATATATATATATATACACTACAATAAAAAGGGCCAACCTTAATATAAATTTTTTTCGACCGAGTCCAGCCCAAAACATGCCAAGACTCTACCCAACTCGGTCAATGCAGATAAAGGGAGTATATCCCCTTTTATTTTTATTTTTATTTTCAAACGACCCTTTCCCCTTCCCCTTTCTCTTTTTTCCTCTTTCTTGCAAAACCCTAAGCCGCCGCCTACCTTTTCCCTTCTCTCTCATCCCAAAAATGGAAATATTACGATTAAGGTAAGTGTGAAGTACCAGAAGTAGTGTTATTTATGTGCAAAGAATTAATTCAAAGGTTGCTTCTACCTATATCTTTTAAAAATCGGTAACAATTTCTTTTCCTTTTGTTTTTTCTTCTAAATTACTTAGTCAAAGTTGATTATTGTGTCTGATTTTGTTGTATTGTATTCATTTGCTTGATTTCCATTGGTTGGGGGTGAAGGGTTTGGATCGAGTCGAATGAGGCTCAGATCTGGCCGTTCATTTGTTGATAAGTCGTTTTAAGCCATAGATTTGCTTTAAAAGTTCATTTTCTAGGAAATATTAGTTGTCCCACATCGTCACTTTGAGGGTTTGAACAATTTTTGGGGTTCTATAAATAGAACCCCGCCCTCACCATGAAAAAAGGTTGGAAAATTGGGGGGAAAATTAAAAGAGGCTAGAAACTTCGCATTCAAGCCTCTTAGTATAAAAATTTGAAAGACTTTGACTTAGGTTAAGGTTCTCTTAGTTCTAAAAAATTGTTTTCTTTCTTGTTTTCGAGTACGTGTGTGGCTGAGTGTGATTTTGGAAGCACAAAAGGCTTTCAAGTTCAATTTTGACAACGACTGCACTTTAAAAAGGTAACATTTTATCCTTTTTGCTTATTTTGTTATTTAGTAGTTAGTCTATGTGACAGTGGTCTGATTGATGTTTGTTGTTAGATTATCTTTGGTTCAATTAGGTGGTAATGTGCAGTTTTGAATGATGCTTACTGCTCATTAAATGTTTTGGAAATTACCTTTTTATTTCAAAAGATACCTTCTTAAACCTTAATATTGGTTGCTAATATGGATTGAATGTATGAGATTAGATAATGTACTGGTGTTGTTCCATAGATAGGGATAAGCAGATTGATGTGTGCTTTATTAGATGTTGGAGTTTTACTTTGGCTGTCAAAACCTTAAACATGACAAAAATATGATTACATGATTTATAATAGTAATTTAGTGAACTTTTAAACCAATACTAGGCCTATTTGAATGTAATAGATGACTGAGGTACTGTGATGATCTATCTTGAATCATATAAGGCAGTTGCTATTTCCTGGATGAGACTTTGTCAAATTTGAACCTTCAATCTGTTTTCATACGTCTGTATACTTTGTCTAGGTCAATTAGATAGCATGAGTTATGATTAGGATAAAACAAGGATCATGATTGGATTAAAATAAAGCTTAAAGAGTCTAGGCATACTTATAGGGGTCTGTTTGCAAGTGAATGGGTTTGAGTCTACCTAAGTCTGTTTGAATATGTTTGGATTAGCCTAAAAATAACTTTGAGTAGTTTTATGTTATACATTAAAGGTAAGTTGAAGGAATAATACTCCAGGATATAATATAGAAGTTTTAAAATGAAGGTTGTGATTAAGGATCACTTATTTGGTAACAGGTTCCCTAATGGTCCATTAGAAGTTAGTGTGGGTTTATAAAGTTGTAAAATCATCTAAAATGAATCAGGATACCTAGATACAACTAGGATGATTGTGTTTCATGGTTGTTCATTTAAACAGAGTTTAGTCTTGACTATTCATGTTATCAGACCCTCCCCTTTTCATGTCTAATTCATGCTTGAGTCTTCAAAAGAGGTCTAGCGGGATGAAAAAGGGGTAATTGAGTCCTAATATGCTCTTGACTATTAAAAATGATTAATCAACTGGTGAAAAGGAGCTGTTTGAGTCTAAAGGCTGGTGCTCAGTCTGAACTTAAGCTTTTAAAAGATTAAAATGTTCAAACCTTTCCAAAGTAGTAATGTCTAAAAGGAATTTAAAATAATTTTACACAGTTGGGACCATAGACTTAGTTGATTAAAACTGTTAACTCATGTAGTCAACTAGGTGTTTAGATGTAATTTGGTTTAAGGGCAGTGTCAAACTAGTCTTGACCACAAGGTCTTGGTGATTTCCATTAGGCATGAGGATAAGGTAAGGGAGTTGAGATTTCCTTGGGAGAGTAAAAGGTGAGCTTAGGCATGAAGTGGAGGTAGTGACCAGTGGGGCCTTTGATCTCTTTTTATTGAAAGTAAGACTTAGGAGAGGGATGGGGAGGTGATGACCTCACCCTATCCTATTTCTCATTCAGGACCCTGAGGTTTCATTGTCTCTTAAACCTTGTTCCCATGACTGTGGGATTCACAAAGATCTGAGGATTGGTTAGGAAGAGTTTATCATGCCTTGGAGGATCCTTGAGATTTTATGCTATATAAAACCAAGTTAAAGCAAAGGGTGAGGGTCTGTCACATCTTCTGCCATAATTAAAAGGATTTAAAACTGCCATTGATTAAGTTCTAAGAGTAAGTTATCATCAGGACCTAGGTCCATGTTTCAGAATTCAAACCTATTTGCTTTGAGTTGCTTAAGAGTCAATATGTTCCATAAAACCTGTATGATACATTTATGTGTGGACCTGTCTATGTTGTGTACTAGACATAGTTTGAATTTGGAAAAGGGCCATTCTAGTTAACCTAAGGTTGGTGAGAATCCTTACTCTTGAACCTGAAGTGTTGCATTTAAACATTAATGTGCATTGTAGTTTAATTTGGATTGAAAAGGTAAAATGGTACTCTGTTTAATAAGGTCTGTCTCTATAATGTTGATGTGTTTAAAATCCTATCATGTTTAGAACTATAGGGATGAGATTACTGAACACTGGGTATGTGTCAAAAAATGAAATAGTGATAAGCTGAAATTGGTTTGATGTTATTGTTTGAGGATGTTGTGAGTATTCTTGAAATAGTTTGAACCACTTGGTATAGGGTGGTCTTTTCAAGTCATCTCAAAGAGGGGGTAGGGAAGAGTCAAGCTTAGCTTGACTCATAGTACCTACCCTCCAAATGAGAGGTGTCATGACACAGCCCATGGACTATTAGGAGCATTCCTGTCATGAGGGTGCATTGGTCTTTCTTAAATCTCACCATTTTATCAAAGGGTTGGAAATAGAAAGGGGTGGGAAAGTTAACTTTTAAGGGAACTTAGGAATTTAAGAAGTGGAAACTGGTTATTTCAATTGGGTGATTTTGCTTTCTTTCTAAGGAAAATGGGCTAGTTTAAGGCTGTTGATAAGAAGTGTCCTGTTAGGAGTTAAAAAATCCCGAGTTGCAATGAATTGTTTAAATCTTTATGCCATTCTTTTTTCTGTGAGACTTGGTGACATACATAGCTGGTCCTTTCTCCTTTTTATTCAAGTGGCAATTTACATGAAATCTTGTTGTGTATATGCTCTTACTACTGCTTGACTATGATAAAGGTTCATTTCTTTGGTTTTTCCTGAGAATATGAATTGTACAGTCTCAGTTCAGTTAATGTTGTTTTAGTTTTAGACTTCTTGGTGTTCCAACCCTGTTTTGGTGATCCTAAGTTATAGGATTTTTTCTCTTTATCTGTATCTCCCTACTGTGTTTCTGTTACTACTTTAAGTAGCTCTCACTTACTACTATGAGGTTTGCTAACATGAGAAACTAGTGAATCATTTATTTGATAAGTACAGGAATTAAATCAGACTTGAATCAGCTTTAGTTTATATATTTCGACACTGTTCTAAGGGACAAGGATTAATTAGGTGAATGAAATGATCTTGAGGCCTAAAGTTAAATACAGAGAGTGTGAATATACACAGAATATGTAGAGGCTAATGAAAAGGAAAAGGAATATACATATGGTATACACTTGGTAGACACATCACATGTGTATATCAGAAGTATACTATATGTATATGAGAGAATGGCCCAGTTATAGGAAGCATGCATACATGAGTAAAAGAGGATGGTTTGTTTGTATCACCTATTTGACTAAGTATCTTGAAGCTGTTATGTTATTTTTATACATCATTGCATTACAATATCTACCTCAGTCTCTCTGTCATGAGTTTGAGTTTACTTTTAATGTTGTTTGTATTTGAATTACTGCCCTATGTGATGATGCTTGTGCACAACTTTGAGGCTCTGATTGTACACTATGGCAACACTGGTTTGGATAGTTTGAGGTGGTTTGGGGGATAGTTCTAGCCATTCCCCGATGTCCAGCCATGCCTGGGGTTCGTGAAACCCTTTGGGACTTGTGCGGCATCCGGAATAAGAGTGGTGACAACCTTATCCCTTTGGTATGGTATGAGTTGCAGTTCAGTGAAGCCAATAGTGTATGATCAAGTCCTTTAATTGTGCACTTGTAATAAAACTGGATATACATGTATATATATGCGTATAATTATGCTAGTGATAGGTTCAGGAAACATAGACTAATTTGGTTCCTTTTCCTTTCCCCCCCTACCGCATGGCCATTTGGGTTGGAGTCCAGTTACCCTGTTGGGCCAAATGCCTAATAGGATATTTCCTTTCAAAAACTGTTAAGTCCAAGAAGAGAAAAGGGAAGCTAATATTTATTGAAGGCCCATTCATGGGTAAGAATGATATGAAGGCCCAACCATGGGTAAAAATGATCCATTAGGGGTTTGGTACACCCCTAGCATATCCCTCTTTCCTTAAATTTCATTATGCTAGTTCCTTTATTGATTAAAGTGTTGTATTTTTATGTTGTAAAACAAACTCACACTATTATTTGAATCATTTATGGTTTGGACTAGGCATCTGAGGTAAACGGTACATATGCTGTTTAGTTCGACCTTAGGCCCCCCAACGTGATTTTCAAAACCCGGATTAATATAAAAGTTTTTCTGAAAGAATAAAAAATGGCTAAAAACAGTAAAGGAATGAAAAGGATCAGTTTCATTTTACTAAAAAATATATTGTTATCATTTTCCCTAAACATAGAAAGACCTGGCCCAACTTGGTCAATGCAGATAAAGGGGTATATCCCCTTTTGTTTTTATTTTCAAACGACCCTTTCCCCTTCCACTTTCTCTCTTTTCCTCATTCTTGCAAAACCCTATGCCGCCGCCTACCTTTTCCCTTCTCTCTCATCCCAAAAATGGAAATATTACAGTGCAAGTGTGAAGTGCACAGCTTTTGCAGTGTTATTTATGTGCAAAGAATTAATTCAAAGGTTGCTTTTACCTATATCTTCTCAAAATCGGTAACAATTTCTTTTCCTTTTGTTTTTCTTCGAAATTACTTAGTCAAAGTTGATTATTGTGTCTGATTTTGTTGTATTGTGTTCATTTGCTTGATTTCCATTGGTTGGGGATGAAGTGTTTGGATCGAGTCGAATGAGGCTCAGATCTGGCCGTTCATTTGTTGATAAGTCATTTTAAGCCATAGATTTGCTTTGAAAGTTCATTTTCTAGGAAATATTAGTTGTCCCACATCGTCACTTTGAGGGTTTGAACAATTTTTGGGGTTCTATAAATAGAACCCCACCCTCACCATGAAAAAAGGTTGGAAAATTGGGGGAAAAATTAAAAGAAGCTAGAAACTTCGCATTCAAGCCTCTTAGTATAAAATTTTTAAAGACTTTGACTTAGGTTGAGGTTCTCTTAGTTCTAAAAAATTGTTTTCTTTCTTGTTTTCGAGTCTGGTGTGGCTGAGTGTGATTTTGGAAGCACAAAAGCCTTTCAAGTTCAATTTTGACAACCACTGCACTTTAAAAAGGTAACATTTTATCCTTTTTGCTTATTTTGTTATTTAGTATTTAGTCTTTGTGACAGTGGTCTGATTGATGTTTGTTGTTAGATTATCTTTGGTTCAATTAGGTGGTAATGTGCAGTTTTGAATGATGCTTACTGCTCATTAAATGTTTTGGAAATTACTTTTTTATTTCAAAAGATACCTGCTTAAACCTTAATATTGGTTGCTAATATGGACTGAATGTATGAGATTTAGATAATGTATTGGTGTTGTTCCATAGATAGGGATGAGCAGATTGATGTGTGCTTTATTAGATGTTGGAGTTTTCTGTTTGGCTGCTCAAACCTTAAACATGACAAAAAATATGATTACATGATTCATAATAGTAATTTAGTGAACTTTTAAACCAATACTAGGCCTATTTGAATGTAATAGATGGCTGAGGTACTGTGATGATCTATCTTGAATCATATAAGGCAGTTGCTATTTCCTGGATGAGACTATGTCAAATTTGAATCTTCAATCTATTTTCATAAGTCTGTATACTTTGTCTATGTCAATTAGATAGCATGAGTTATGATTAGGATAAAACAAGGATCATGATTGGATTAAAATAAAGCTTAAAGAGTCTAGGCATATTTATAGGGTCTATTTGCATTTGAATGGGTTTGAGTCTACCCAAGTCTGTTTGAATATGTTTGGATTAGCCTAATAATAACTTTGAGTAGTTGTATGCTATACATTAAAGGTAAGTTGAAGCAATAATACTCGAGGATATGATATAGAAGTTTTAAAATGAAGGTTGAGATTAAGGTTCACTTATTTGGTAACAGGTTCCCAAATGGTCCATTAGAAGTTAGTGTGGGTTTATAAAGTTGTAAAATCATCTTGTAATAGTCTTTTTGGCATTTCCACCCTTTTCCGAGCTTAGTTAGCTCATCTTTGACCCGAGGGGACCGTTGATACGCTTCCCGATGTGTCTAAATTTGATTCGGGCGACTTTTTGTGAAATTTGGGTTTCAAGCAAAAAAGGGTTGACTCAAGTTAACTTTTGGGTAAACAGACCTTTTTCAGAAATCCATCGATTCCGAATGCACTTGGATGCATTTTGAGACTTGGGTTGGGAAGTTAGTAATGAGGTATCAGGGGCTGACTCGGTCAACGAGACCTCCATTGGAAATTTCGAAGCCATGAGTGCCTTCGTAGTGTATTTTTATGTGGGTCTGTGTATGTGGTTTATAAGCAGATGTCCTCCGGAGTGGTCCGAGATTTCGGTTGAGACTTAGAAAATTTATTGGGTTTCTAGTCATCATAACTAACACTTCGACGAGTGCATTCCCATAGTGTCCAACTCATATATTTTCCTATAACACGTATATACAATTCTAACGCTAAACTTTATAAACATTCACTTCCCCACCTTTATAAAGATCGGCACCGTATTAAACAAAATGCCGTTGTGGCACCGGCCACAAGGCACCTTTCCTTTCCAATGCAATTTCTTATCCATAGCGGTGGGATGACCGTTGGGGTGGCCAAGCCCATTTCTTCCCAGACCGCCCTTGATTTCTTTTGTTTCTTGAATTTTCTTGAAGGTTTGATCCTTAAATAATTTAATTGGTCATATGCCATGCGAGGACTTGGGCCAAGCCATAAATGGCCGGCCATTGGGGCGATGTGTTTTCGCACGGGACTAATTTCCAAGTTTACCATTTTGCCCTTCTGATGATATTCCCCCGGCACATTAAATAATATCCACTTAAAGCCTTATTCTTAACATTCCGTATTATTTCCAATTTTTTTCCGAATACGCCGCCGTGGCGGTATCAGGCCTGTTATTTCATTAAGTGTGCATTAAAAGCCCTTAGTTTATTCATTTAATACCATTACGAAAATTGAGCCCTTGGGGATTGTTTTAGAAGATTATTGGAGAAAACTATTAGTGGTAAGTCTTGCTAACCTCTTTACTAATTCCTTGTTCCTAATCATCATAGATTCCTCTTTCCTTATAGTTCCTTAGTCATGGGAGATAAAAGTGGAGTTAATGAATATTCTATCAAGGCTTGTTAATGATGAAATTGATTGGGATTATGCTAGATTATGATGTATCTAGGGTTATTAATCATATATCTTCCATTATTAGTGTTGAATCCCTAAATCAAAGAGTTAGTGTTTATACCCAAAATTGAGGGTTTTGCTTGAATTTCGAAATTGGGGGAATCTTTGAGTTAATCTAGCAATTAGTTGGTGGGTTTTGATCACCTAGTGCTTAATTTGATATTTTACTCTCGAATTTCCCGTTTTGACCTTGTGGGCCCCGTTTCCCCAAATTCTAGGGTTAGATTTGACCTAAATTGAATGATAGCAATATTAGTATCGTGCTTTATGATTTCTAATCTAGATTTCGAATATGCCTAGACTTCTTTGATCTTCAGGCTCAGCGGAAGGGCAAGGCAAAAGAGTGATTTGTTGGTGTTGCTGTTTGGTCATCCAGGTAGGTTATGGCTTACCTTTGGTGAGATTTCATGTAGCTAAGCATATATTTAGATTATATTGTCGGAGAAAGTATGTAAACCTTCGGGTATGAAGTTGGGTTATATATTGTCTTAGGTTGGGCCCCGTTGCATGATTGGGGCTAGCCACCCCGTTGTGTTATGACTTGATTGTTCTATTGTGTTGGCTTAATGCCACGTGTTGTTAGTAGATATTGGGAACTGTTGTTACATCTTGATTGTGATATGGTGGTACCTTACTTTTAACGTTGATACGAGTATAGAGTGTCGTATGACCTGTGTAGTTGTTGATGATATTGTTGGCGTACCCATGTTGGTAGTTGTGACACTGATATATTGTTGGCGTACCCATGTTGATACTTGTGACACTGATATATTGTTGGCGTACCTATGTTGGTACTTGTGATATTGAGCTGATTCTTGATGTTGACATATGTATTGTACTTATTTTCATTCTTCATGATATATTGTTGATACACTATTGGTACTTGGTGAAATATTATGCTGAGTTTGGCTCGATTTTTTTTAAATGAGAGTGATGTGAGAGTCCGATATTCGATGTTAGTCCCGGAATCTTGGATTGAGTGAGTGCATGGACTCCGCTGGTCCCCCACGGTGGTGCCGGTGAGAACCCCCGTGGGCAAATATCCAGGACGAGTGGCACTTAGACTTTGCGAGTCACCTTGGGTTGTGCTACCGAGACATCGATACTTCCGTCCGGAGTACATGGCATTGTATTGCATCGACATTCATACATCATTGCATTGCATTGCATCGTGGCTTATATTGTGATGATCCGGTGTTATACTTGTTTGATTGATTCAGATTGCTTATATGTCGAGACTTGGCATATTTGGGTTTAGATGCTTCAACCTAGGTGGTGACGGATACCTGTTTCTGATTGTGTGTGACTTATACTTGTTGATTTATCTGTCTATCCTACTTTATTGTTTGAATTATGTTAGCTATACTTAGTCAGCTGATGATACCTACCTGTACTATTGTTTGGTACTGACCTGCACTTGCTGCATTTCTTTATGAATGCAGAGTATCAGTTTGATTTTACTAAAAAAATATATTGTTATCATTTTCCCTAAACATAGAAAGACCAGGCTTGACATTTTTCTTCAAAGAGGAACGTTTTCTTGTTAACTCTGTTTTCCAAAAGCTCTTTTCCAAGTCCAGTATGCGCGTAAGTAATATGCTTTAAATGCCAGAAATAAGTTCTTTCTTTGAGCTAAAAAACCTATCTGAAAAAATGATTTTTAAATTTATACATATGTAGTGTATTCATAAACCAAAATGCACATATTTTCTGGACTAGATTCAAACAAAAGATTGAGGAATTTTGGGGGTTGAGGCCCAACCTAAAATCACATTTTTTAGGCCCAACTTAACCAAATTTTTTCAGAAAAAGATAAGAGAAAACATATTTTGGGCTGAGAAAACATATTTTGGGCTGAGCCCAGTACTTAAAAGAAGAATTGAGAATTTGGGCCAAAAACCCAACAGACCTTAATTATTATTTTTTTTTAGAAAAAAGAGCATAAATTTGGGCCAAAGCCCATGTCAAAAAACATTATTCTTATATTATAAACAATTGGGTTTTAAAGATAAATTACAGGACCAAAAGTTAGTTGATTATGTAAACAGACTCTTGTAAATTAAATCCGTGTAAACTATTTGTAAACATAAAGTTTTAGATAAGGACGTTCTAAAAAATGTATTGAGCAGATTAACCCGGACCATGTATGAGTCAAGCATGAAAAAATATATTTATCCCATACTTTTAAAGAACTTTTTATCTTTACAAAAACTACTATTATCCTTATATATGAAAGGAACTAATTGCATCCGGCTATTAAAAATCTGAACCTAAATACCCAATATGTGGAGCGAATATATTCAATTCTTTTCAAAAAAATGATATGCAAAATGACAGACTTTTTTTTTCCGAGAAATAAACACCAAATAAACAGTTCATGCAAATACCCATACATTGGAATTCAAAGGTCAACCGTATAGTATGGATCCTTAATACTAGGGTGCCTAACACCTTCCCTAGGGGATCACCAGAACCCTTACCTAGAACTTTGGATTAAGCAGGATTTTTCACGGTGTATGAATAAGCCCTTCAAAACTGGTTTTTCTATGAATAGGCCCTTCAAAACTGGTTTTTCTAGTTTCCTAAAAATTAAATGGCGACTCTTTTAAAACAAAGTCCGAAAGAGCACCAACGATTTTGAAGTAGCTTTTCCGAGCGCTAACCCCGCCCGCCAAAATGCGAACCGTCACAGATGGCGACTCTGCTGGGGACTTAAACGTTCTAACAATAAGGATTCCAATATAATGTGCGTATAGTTGCTTCAACTGTTTATGTGTTTACTTTCCCGCAATTATCAACTGTCATTGCATGCATATCATAATTCCGCCACTCCTGGCATTTATTTTACACTTTGTTCCAAAGGCGACTTCGCGGAGCACGTGGTCGTACCTTCAGTATAAAACAAAAATATTTTCTTTAGAACCGTTATAAGGCGGGGTTGGTTCGTGGTCGTCCAACAGCCCTAACGCTTCAGCCCCAATTGTTCGCTCAGGTTCCCGGTCTTTTGTGAAAAGCCCACTCTAGTAAAACTAGGATAGAGTTAAGCCAAATCGCTGCTGAACTAGAGCATTCATACCTAGATGAGCTTTGGGTATGTCAGACCTACCTAAAGCTCATTAAGGGAGACCACCCTGTGTTCGGATTGTTTATGACCCGAAGAGCACCGCATCTCATTTATGCGCTATATGGAAACATTGTTTGTGCCTATGTGATGAACCATTGACCCTGTGGGGATAGGGGAATCTTAACCGTGTTTTGTTTTGTAGATGGAAGGCCAAATCCGTTTTGACATAGTTATCGAGGCTCTGGATCTGTTGAGAGTTTGGTGGGAATAGTTAGGTGATACTTATCGAAGCACGGTTAGCTGCACTGCGGTCACCTACACTCTATCATGACGATAAAGGGCCGTCTGGAACTAATAGAGGTATTAGCTGGGCATTGGGACGACAAGGAAATATTGTTCCGCTTCGATGATATTGAGATGACTCCAACCCTAGAGGAGATTAGGGATGCCATAGATAGCAATGGAACCTGTATAAGGAGATGACATAAGACAGATCACAACCTGTTATTTCCACAGAGGCCCATAGTCAGCCAAATCATAAAGTTTCTTGCATTGACTGAGGTGCCCTGGGCACGAGGACCCACTGTAGCCTTTAGGGATATGTATCGGAGGTTCAGGGATGTCACCGGGTTCACACTGTATCAGAGGGAATTCAATAGTATAGAAGAATAGGAAGCTGTTAGATCTTTGGTGTTCGCCATGGGCTTGCTAGGCACTATGGTGTTTCCACAAGACAAATCATTGGCCATAGACACGCGGGTGATCTACTTGGCCCACGCTATCTTCTATGGTATAACCAAGGATCAGGAAACGAGGTATTTTAATCTAGCACCCATCATCCTGGCAGACATTTTTCGGGCTTTAGACAAATGCTAGAATCATTTCCAATACTTCCAAGGGTGTAACATGTTGTTACAATGGTGGATTATCAAACACATCAACATGGCTAAAGAAGTCCAGTATCTGAGCAACCATAACAGGATAAACAGCCTTACAAATTATTGTGCGAACCTCAGTTACATGTCCAAAGGGGTGTGGGCTCGCTTTTTTATAGAATCGATTGAAGATAGGATCCAGTGGATGTTTCCTAACTTCATATCCGAGATCGTGGTGGTTTGGGGCAAGAATTGTCCCTTTGGGCCATTAGCAGGGGTTCGAGGAATCCGTCCGTATTACCCATCTCAGGTTTTAAGAAAATTTGGTAGAAGACAAGTGATACCTCAGGTAGGGAACCCCGAGCAGTTCTGTTATATCTCGTATTTTATACATTGGGATATTCTGAGCTAACCGTGATAAGTTAAGGGCAAGACTATTTCGGGGTACGAGGTAGAGACTTTTAACCTCCGATTTTGTTTTAAGGCACAAGTTGCTCATCATATTATTGGTATGGAATATTAAGGACAAATTTGGAATTAGGAAATTAATTAGTTCATGCACCACAAAAGCCACAAGTGGCCGTGTGGCATGTGTGGGCTACCACCCATGGCTTGGCTAATTTTGATTGATCCAAGCCATGCGTGGGGCATGGTCCACTTGGATGAATCATATATGTAGTCAAGTGATGACAAATAAATCATATTCATCATTTTTCCACACTTAGAAACTTGGAGAAACTTGGAGAAAAAGAAGGAGAAACTTTCGGCCATGCTAGCCGAATTTGGTGCCAAGGAAATTGATAAAAAAAAAAAAAATTTTCTTCTAGCAATTCAACCAATTGGAAGGTCCTTGTTAACGTGAGATAGTTGTTGGAACAATCAAACCATTCGTTTTTGCAAAGCACAAACCCTAGCCAAGTTGAAGAACTAAGTGGTAAAGGTAAGGTTTAATCTCCCTTTTCATATGTTATGGATGGTTTATGCGTGTTGTAGTGTGTAGAAATGGATGAACTTCATGAAATTTG
This sequence comes from Lycium ferocissimum, assembly GCF_029784015.1. Lineage (NCBI taxonomy): Eukaryota > Viridiplantae > Streptophyta > Magnoliopsida > Solanales > Solanaceae > Lycium > Lycium ferocissimum. Next base: position 31,063,547 of record NC_081344.1, read on the forward strand.
GTGTGTTGGGTGGTGGCCGAATATGGGCTGTTTTGTGTGACAAGGAATGAACTAAACTTACTTAGTGTTTTGGTTGTTGTTGTTGTGGATTCTATGATGTAAAATGAAGATTTAATAACTCAAGTTGTGGTTGTAATCATTTGTGGGTTGTTGTAGAAGCTAATGTGATTTTTATATAGTTTCTTATATTTATGAGAATGATGTTGTTAACGTGTGGATTATTGGTGTAGTTCATGAATTTGGAAGGAAGAAATGTGTTGTTGTTGTTCCTATTGAATTGGAAGGTTTCGGGTGGAGTGGTATGTTGGTTGGGTTGTTTTGAATATTGTGTGGATTGTTTGAAGTGTTCTTGAGTCTTGTTTGAATGGTTTCGGATTAGTACTTGAATGTGTGAGCATTGATGTTAGCTTGATTGCATGTGGTTGAATTGAATGTAAATGGAATGTTATCGAATTATGTAGGAGAGAGTTACTAACGTTAGAATGCGTTTTGAATTAATTGTTGATGTTGTTAATATGGTTGTTGGTATTGTTGTTGATGAGTTGGCCGAGTTGAATTCTCGGGGTTGTTGAATTTATAGGGAAAATGCTGCCCGAATTTCTGTAAATAAAGTAATAACTTGGGATTGGATTCCTAAGTACCTATAACTAATGTTAGTATCTAATGACGTTGTTGTAGATCTTGGGAAGCCCGAGACTTAAGTTCGGATTAGCTTAGGAAGCGGACGAGGTATGTAAAGCTTACTCTTTCTTTCTTTTGGCATGTCTTAGATGTAAGTAGGATATGATACGAGCCTTGGGGTAACTCTATTCATAAGATCCGAGCATGTCTACGATTCTTATTCACTTCTTGATGTTAGCATTCCTAATATAGTCGAGCTATGGTCCATGTGTCTTTTGTATGATTGGATAGTGCATGTGCATAAAGAGTTCTTGTTCCTAAAGGATTCTATGTCGAATAATGTCTCTAACTTTCATAGACGGGCTCGGATCGCTTCGATACGTTCGTAGAGGATTCTATAACGAATAATGTCTCTATCTTTCATAAGCGGGCTCGGATTGGTTTGATACTTGTCCGTGGTCCCCGAGACTTTCCTTTGTTTAGTTCTAACGACATTTTGAAAGATCTTAACATGACTATCGTCTTAACCCTCGAGAGTTGATTACTTACTTATCTATTGAGTCTGTAATGATGATTTATATGCATATGGTTACTCACTACTCTGCTCGTGCATACGGTTGTTGTATCTTTCGCCGAGTCCCGGGCCAGTTATGTCATCGTGCGCACTATGCTATATTCTGGAGTATGATGTGTCATGGTTCACTTGGGTCCCTCGCCCTAGGAGGGGTACCGTATATATATTCTGGTGTTATGATATGTTATGGTGATATGATGTGTTATGGTGTTATGATGTGTTACGGAGTTATGTTACGGGGTTATGCAATATTTCGGAGTATGATGTGTTATGGCGCCAAAGACGGGGTGGCGACCATGTTCCTCGAGCCCTATACATGACATTGATATGCATTATTTGTGTTTCAAAAGTAAGCATTTGGTAATACGGTTATGGTATTCATTTTGTATACTTAACTTATTCGGTTGTGATCCTCGCCCCGTATTCCATGCTTTATATACTCGGTACATATTTCGTACTTACCCCTTTCTTCGGGTTGCGTTTCATGCCGCAGTACGAACGCCCACTTTGGTGATCCGCCACTTAGGACATCTACTCATATCTATCGGTGGTTCCTTTGTTCCGGGGCCATATATTTTAGTGGGGCCTTCTTCCGTTGTATATGTATATGTTTATTCCGAGGTATAGCGGGGCCCTGTCCCGTTATATGATTCTGTTGTTACTCTTAGAGGTCTGTAGACATACATGTGGGTTGTGATTAGTTACTGTTCGGTTGTGTTTGTGTTATTTATGTTTGGGGCGTCCCCGTGGCAATGGCGGCCTCGTCGGCCGCGTGTATATATATATGTTTCGGGATGTTGTGTATATTATGATAGCCTTTGCGGCATATGTACGATATGTATAGATATGCGACGCCTTGCGTCTCCCTGT
>NC_081344.1:31065711-31102410 GCF_029784015.1 Lycium ferocissimum
TTAACAAAAAATCACATCAAACAACCTAAGGAATCTATAGGCCATAAGCCTGAACACACAAATCACACAACAATACCATCCTGATAATGCATCCCAAATATCCAATTCCTATACATGCATTCTCCGTTCCTTCTAATACATGAATATACGAAACTAACCGGAGTCTACCGAAAGGGAAGCCATAACCTACCTGGCAGCCGAACAGGTGCCACGAACCCACACGTTGCCTTATCTTTCGAAGCGTCTTCAAATAATAAAATTCTATCACATATGAATTTTATGTAAGAAACCATGAATAATGATACCTATATTGGCTACTTTCTATTCGGGTCGAATTCCAACCCTTAATTTAGGAAAAACGGGTCTGAAGGGCAAAACGGAAATTTTATGACAAAAATATCAAATTTAATACCAAAAGGGCAAAACCCATTACTTTAATCATAGGAATACTCAATTAATTCTTAAAATCTTCATTGTTAAGAAAACCCCCAAATTTGGGTCTAAGAACGCTAACTTTGATTCAAGAATTTCAACTCTGGAATGGAAGATTAATTGTTAACAAGCCTAGATATATCATTATCTAGTATAAATAGCAAAATTAACATCATTTATTCACACTCTAGGAAGCAAATTCATTTTTAGAACTCTTTCATGAAAAACCCCAAATTTGAGTTGAAGAACCCTAGGTCTTGCATAGAAATTTTTGAAAGAGGAAGGGTTTTACAAAATCAAAATGATGGATTAATTAATGGAAACTATTAAGCATGAGATTTATACCTTACCCATAGGAACAATCTTGAGAAATAACCAAAAATCCATTCATTCCCAAGCTTCCAAGAGAGAAGGTATCCTAAATGAGGTCCAAATCCGACATAGTCTCTATTTTTCCTTGATTTTTATGCCAATATGACCTCAAAATGCTTATTGGATGGCACCATGGGATTTCTCATGAAATTTCCTTGAATTTTGGCTTTGAACCGCCTCATTTGGACTTAAAATGAGGGAGATATGAGGGTTTTTATATTGGACCCGACTTCAGTTTTGTGCGGGACTGCTTCAGCGGTCACCACTACCACTACAGAGGTCAAACCACTACAGCGGTCCTAAGGAAGCTGCAGCCATGCTGCTACAGTGGTAAGGGGTCCACTGTAGCGGTCACCAGACACCAGATGCCCCGATTTTATGATTTTTTCGCCCCGGAACTTTGAAAACTCATACAGAACTCGATTTTCAACAAACAAAATATGCACCCACATGTAATAACACGCTATGAGAGCACCCATGACCTCAGATTTCCCAACAAAGATACCGTCGACTAAGCCAACTCCCAAACCTCAATAGTCATTCCCAAACCAAGTCCCAAAATGTAATTGAAAGCATTGGGAGCCGAACCAGACCCACCTATTAATCACAATTGGTCATTCGGACCTCTCGGAATCGACAAATTTTTTGAAAGAAATCCGTTCACCCAAAAGTCAACTCCCGGTCAAACGATTTTCAGTTAAAGCCAAATTTTTCTAGAAAACATTCCAAAGCCCAAAATGATGCCTAGGAAGTCATGCCAACTATCTTCTCGAGTCGAAATAGTTCTAACGAGACTTAGGAACGGGTCAATGAGTGCAAAAATGAAAGAATCATGGTAACGACAAAACGGGTCGTTACACCCAACATGATGAAGAGGGCAAAAAGGAACATACTATCTACTATTTGAGCAAGAAGCTTACGTCCTGCGAGGCACGGTATACGCTCATAGGGAAAACCTGTTGTGCTTTGACCTGGATTGGTCAAAAGCTGAGACACTACCTATTGGTTTTCACCACTCACCTTATATCCAGAATGGATCCGCTGAGATACATTTTCTGGCAACCAATGCCCATAGGAAAATTAGCTAAATAGAATATGCTACTGAGCGAATTTAACATCTTGTACGTAGCACAAAAGGCAATCAAAGGACAGGCCCTAGTTGACCTGCTGGTAGAAAGTGCCTTTGATGATGACTTGAACCATTACGAACTTTCTTCCTAGACGAGGAAGTGTTGGCTATGGAAGACGAGGTGGCAGAACCATACTCGGGCTTGAGAGTGTTCTTCGATGGAGCTTTTTTGATGGAGCAGTCAATTACAAAGGATTAGGCATCGGGGTGGTGTTAATATAAAAAATAGGACAACACTATCCGATGGCCGCAAAGCTCAACTTCAGATGTACCAACAATATGGCAGAATACGAAGCATGTATCCTTGGCCTCAGGATGGCATTGGACATGAACATACAAGAGTTATTTGTAATCGGGGATTCCGATTTGCTCATAAATCAAGTAAAAGGAAATTGAGCAACCAAAAATAATAAGATACTCCCATAAGTGAATCTGGTACAGAGATTGTGCGAGAAATTCAAGCGTATTGACTTCAGGTGTACTCTAAAGGCTCAGAATGAGTTTGCAGACGGATTAGCTACGATAGCCTCTATGATCCAGCACCCCGAGAGTACTCACATTGATCCGTTGGAGATCACACTGAGAGAAGGGAAGGCTCACTGTGCCCATGTCGAGGCCGACCTAGATGGCCAACCATCGTATGTCGACATCAAGGCCTAACTAAAAAAAGGAGATTATCCCCTAAAGTGTTCAGCAAATCAAACGAAGACCATCAGGAGGTTGGCTAATGGTTTCTTCTTAAACAAAGAAGTGATGTACAAAGGACCCCTGACCTTGGGTTGCTCAGGTGTGTGGATGCCAAGGAGGCTACAAAATTGCTAAATGAGGTTCATGCGGACCCCACATGAATGGAGTCATCCTTGCTAAGAAAATCCTGAGGATAGGATATTACTGGATGACAATGGAGCATGACTCCTGTAAATTCATGCAAAAGTGCCATCAGTGTCAGATACATGGGGAACTAATAGAGGTTCCCCCCACGGAGTTACATGCAATGAGCTCGCCTTGGCCGTTCGTGGCATGGGGAATGGACGTCATAGGATCCATCGAGCCTCCGGCCTCCAACGGACATTGTTTCATCTTAGTCACCATCGATTACTTCACTAAATAGGTGGAGGCGACTTCCCACAAATCAGTGACCAAGAAAGTCGTGGACGACTTCATAAAAAATAATCTAATATGTCATTTCGGTGTGCCGAATCCATCATCAAAGAAAATAGTGCCAATCTGAATAGCCATTTGATGAAGGATATCTGTGAGCAGTCCAAGGTCACCCACAGAAACTCTACTGCCTACCGGCCTAAGATGAATGGAGCTGTAGAGGCTGCCAACATGAACATCAAAGGAATCCTGAGAAAAATGGTCGACAACTACAAGAATTGGCACAAGCAGTTGCCTTATGCTTTGTTGGGGTAAAGAACGACAACCCGAACTTTCACTGGAGCAACCCCATACCTTCTTGTTTACGATACATAAGCGGTCATACCTGTAGAAATGGAAATCCCTTCACTCTGGATCATCCAAGAGGCAGAGCTAAAAGATGCAGAATGGGTCAGAAACCGTTATGAACAACTGACCTTAATAGAGGAAAAGAGAATGGTGGCAGTATGCCACGGATAGCTGTACAGGCAAAGGACGTCTCGAGCCTTCAACAAACGGGTCAGAACCCGGCTTTTCCAAATTGGACAGCTCGTTCTCAAGTGAGTCTTCCCTCACCAAGAGGAATATAAAGGGAAATTCACGCCAAACTGGCAAGGACCATACATGGTTTGGAAAGTTCGCTCAAGAGGAGCTGTAGTCCTAGCCGAGATGGATGGACAAGAGTGGCCTAAATCCATCAATACAAAAGCCTCAAGAGATACTACGTTTAGGATTCCATTTGCTTGTAATTGCCTTACTATTTCCTTGTAATCATACTCTATAATAGAATAGGAAAAAGAAAACCAATCATCTGTGTAATGAACTATGCAAAACCTGACTTCCCCACAGTGGGATACGTATGTAGTCCATATCGGACCCGGTCGCATTATTAGTAAAACCAAAACTCAGTTATCATATTCTGAACTACGTTAGACCTAAATTCCTGTTGTGATAGGATATGTAGGCTCTCTCCAGCTCGATCGTCATGAAAGAAAACCAAGAAACCCTTAGGAAACCACAGAGACAATAAGGTAGCACAAGAATCAGACAGCATCAACCCTGCACTGGGGCAGAATTTTTGAGGGAGCCTAAAAAATTCCTATCAGAAATAGTCAACAAGGAAAGAGACAAAATAAAGCAATACACTGGGTTGAATTTTTGAGGGAACCTCAAAAATTCCTGCATAGCAAGACAAAGCAAGGGTTGCTCAGAGCAAATCCTGAAACCGGGGCATAATTTTTTTGAAAAGATCTCAAAAATTCTATCAGTAGCAACCATACCTCCAAGAAGAATCGGAAGACCTCGTTCGAAGAAAACACACGTCATGACACATAAAAATGAAACAGACCTTTATTTTAAGGAAAAAAGCAACGTACATTTTATAAAGTTTTTTACTCTGAATTTTCAAAAAAAAAATAGCATAATTTCATCCCCAGAAACATTTCTCAAAATACCGAGCCCAAGAGGGTTAAAAGGAGCATCAAGAGGAGATGGCAGACAAAAGACAACGACGCTAATCGGCTTCTTAGGAAACTCATAATTTTTCTGTGGATGCAGGTTTCTTTGTTAATAGGGTAGCAGGCACGCCATTAACTAGTTTACTCACAGCAAAGGGGAAAGGCAAAACTCAGCCTCGTAGAGAAGGACCAAAAAGGTGACGGCAAAAATGGGTAATAAAGGCATATCTGGCCGCAAGGGTCACAAAGCAACTAAACGTAAGCACGTATTCGACCAAAAGGGTCATGGGAAGAATGAATGAGCGTAAAGAAAATCTGACCAAAAGGGTCACACAAAGAGTGAATAATAAGAACATATCAGACTGAGAGGGTCACAACGAATGAACATAAAGATATATATACGGCCAAAAGAATCATGACAGGGCTAAAAGATCATATCCGACCACAAGGGTCATATTACACCCCGTAGTTTCGCACGTGAAAATTTATAAGTGTTGGACGTTCTAAGTATAGATAACGGAGCTCCCTTCAAGGATATATGATATTATACGAAGTAATCCTATGGTCATGATGGTTTATGTTGATATAATAAGCTATGGTAAACTACGGGACCAAGCAAATTGAAAGAAAATAAATTTGTCAAAAAATTAGAAAACAAGTTGGCAGAATTCTGGACAGAATTTTGGGTCAACTTTGGAGGGGTATATCTCCGAGTATATTAAGAGTTTTGAAGTGGAACAAAAGTCTAAAGTGAAGTTCGGGAAGTCTAGTTTCCAACCCAACAAACCGCTCCTCAATAGGACATCGGGGTAAGGAGATATGGACATTACAAGTCGGCCTGGCAGACCAGGAAAATGGTCGGCGCGAACGCGCTGAAGGCCAAGGGCCAACACAGCGCGAACGCGCCACCTGGAGGCCGGAACGCGCTGAACAATTTTGAGGCCCGGGTTCGGGATGATGGTTATATTATAAGAGTGTAATAATAATATACATATGACATTTGGAGACCATATGCTGTAAAGCAGTTCGTACGTTGCTTAATGAAAGCCCTCGTTACTGTAAGCTAACTGGGGCTCACATGTCGGGGTTTTATAACGGACATATGAAGAGATACATGAGTATTACATGGAATGTTGATCAAGTCCTAAGAAGGACCATTAAGCCAAATATGGGCATAAGCCCTTCAAAACAACGATTTAAGGAAACATTTTCGGATGATCTGACTTGGAGGGGCCAAAACGACATTATAAGTTTGGAATCTGGAACAACATCAAAAACGAAAGTTGTAGATAATTGAAATATCTTTCCAACCATAGGTCGTGGGCCCTCACACAATATCGGGATCAAGAGTTATGACCTTTTTACTGAACAAAGGTGCAGGCAGAAAAAATAAGCCAGCGCGAACGCGCCCAAAGGCGCTGAAGGAATTTTAAGTCGGTCCAGGCAGAACCTGGACTGCTATTTAAAGGGGATTACCCCTCATTTTTCTTCATCAAAAACCCCAAGACTTCTCCAAAATATCGGAGACTTCTCCCCTAACCCCCCAAGCCAACTTTTTAACCCAAACTGGTATAATTTCCAAATTTCGATCCGGATAGCGTATAGTTATTGTTGTACATGCGAATCATATAGCGGTGTGTTGTGGCCTAAACTTAGCATGGAAAAGTGAAGATACAACAATATTAAAGGGAGAAAGGTATGGATCTCTTCCTGTTTATGTTAATACTGGCTTATTCACGGAAATAGAGCGGTAAAATGATTGTATAATGAGTTGAGTAGTTATGGAAGTTGGAAAACAGTGTGTGGGCTGTTTTATATAATACTTTGGTATGGGAAATGATGTTATTAATGTTGGTATTGTTATTGTTGTGTTGGTTGTTGAATTGAGAATTCAGGCTAGGCATATAAACAGGGGAATCTTTAGATTTTCGGCGAGAATATGGAATAGTTTGTTTTGAAACTTGGAATAAGTGTGCGATAAAGAGGCTAATGTTAATGTAAATCCTCTTAAATGTAGACTTGCGAGCTCGGACGAATAAGCGTAGCTAATAGGAGGTTGAACAGGTATGTTAAGGCTCGTCCTTTCTTTCAAAGGCATGATTCCTATGTTATGATTCCATAAATGTTTCCATAACCGCCTTGTTTTCAAAAGCTCGAAGTTCATGACTCTTAAAGCCTCTTATGATGTTAAATGGAATATGTTCTATGATGATTGTGACGATGATGATGATTCTCTTCTTTTGAAACTCCGAAGCTATGATTTGAGGGCATTATGAGATTATTGAGCCATTCCATGAATCCCTTAACCGTACTTATTGTTGATGGTCTCACCTCATGTTACTTGTTCCTTCGAGGTGAGATATAGCGATGATAACGATTCTATTTCCAGTGCTACCTAAGTTCATGATTCTCGAGACTCCCGTGACATCGTCGATTTCATCTTACGATGGTTGATCCTTCAAAGAATGATATAGTGACAATGGTAATGCTAATGATGGTGTTGATTTCATGTATGTATTTTTATGTGTATGTATGTATGTATGCATTGCATCCCACTGATCATTTTGGGATCACACCGAATCCGCGAGTATAACACCGAGTCCCGAAAGGGCACGGATCACAGGATCACAGAGCGGGTACGGATAACACGAGTCCGAAAGCGGGTACGGATCACACCGAGTCCCGAAAGGGCCGGAGTACGGATGACACCGAGTCCCGAAAGGGCCGGGTACGGATATGATAGATGTATGTATAGTAAGTGTATGTGAATACATATGTATGTATGGATGTGTATGAAATGTTTTTCCTGTAGACGGGTAGTTTACATGACAGAGATCTTAAGAAGAGTACGATGTATAATTACTTACTTTATCTTATGTTATCTTCATTCTGATATCATACTACTATTAATGCCTTACATACTCAGTACATTGCTCGTACTGATGTCCCTTCTTGTGGACGCTGCGTTCATGCCCGCAGTTGTAAATAAACGAGACGAGGATCTTTCATCGTAGGCTGCCTTCAGGTACTGGTCTCGAGTGGTGGCTCCACTTCTTCCTGGAGCATTGCCGAGTCCGAGTTGTGTATGTTTTTTTTTGTGACAAGAGGGTATGTCGGGGGCCCTCTCGACTTATATACTTCGGTCATGTTCATAGAGGCTTTGCGGACGATTCTTGTGTACAGGTTTAGTCATAGTGTGACGTGGTAATGTCGGCATCATGGGTCCATTGTACATTTACTTATGCATGATGTTATGTTCATATTTAGCCTCTTGATCTTATTGTTTCCATTTGAGACACGAAGGATGTAAGTTATAAGTTGGTTCACTCGGTTCCTGTAAGGTGTCGGGTGCCAATCACGCCTTGCCAAGGGTGGGGTGTGATAAATTGGTATCAGAGCAGTTCTGTCCTAGGGTTGTCTGCAAGCCGTGTCTAGCAGAGTCTTGTTTATGGTGTGCAGTGCACCACACTTATAAACAGGAGGCTGCGGGACATTTAGGAATGATTGACCTTATTTCCTCGTCTTAGATCGTGCGATAGAGCTATGTCATCAGGATTCTTTTTTTTTCCTAATTGTGCGTTATGATTTCAGCAATGCCTATGAAGAGAAAAGCCACAGCCGCCCAGAAGGGCAAGTCAGTAGTAGAAAGGAGAACGGAACGAGATCCGCCTGCAGATATAGAGAAGGGTGAGTCTCAGAATGAGGTTCCCTCTCGGACCTCTTACGCTCCACCCATTTCAGAGGGGCATAAAGGAGCCTCACTCCCTCCGGCTCGGACCTCCACCGGATGCTTCGGGCGGCCACCCATTCGGTTATTAACCGGATAGTTGCCGCTCGAGGGCGAGGTGCGGGCCAAGGTGACAGAGCGGTCAGTGCAAGAGCCCGTGATTTTATTAGTTTAGACCCTCCAGAGTTCTTTGGGTCGAAACCGGATGAGGACCCGCAGAGCTTTATAGATGAGATGTCAAGAACGTTACGACTAATGCATGCTTCTGATACTGAGTCAGTAGAATTGGCTTCTTATAGACTACGGGATGTTGCGGTTCATTGGTATACAGTTTGGATGTCCTCTAAAGGAGTTAATGCACCTCCCCTAGTATGGCAAGAGTTCGTAGACGCTTTCCTTCGACATTATCTGCCGCCAGAGGTTCGGCGGGCCAGAGCCGATCAGTTTTTGAATCTCAGACAAGGGAATATGAGTGCCCGCGAGTATAGTCTCCGTTTTAATTCGTTGGCTAGGTATGCCCCGACTATGGTAGCAGATATGGGAGACCGTGTACATCGATTTGTGAGCGGTTTGGGGCCACATTTGCTTAAGGAATGTTTGACGGCCTCACTTCAAGAGGGGATGGACATTTCTCGTATTCAGGCACATGCTCAGAATTTGGAAGAGCAACGGCAGCTGCAAGAGGGTGAGCGCGATTATGATAAAGGTGACAGTAAGAGGGCCAGATCTTCAGGAGCTATTAGTGAGTTTAGAGGAGGACAGGAGCCACAGTATTCCAGGCAGCTAGGCCAGTCAGCGGCTACTGCGCCTTCCCGATTTGTAAGTAAGAGATTTGGTCGCCCTATCTATTCCGAACCGAGCCAGAGTTCCAAAATCTCGGGTATACAGTATAAGGGTGACTCTGGATGGATGAGGCCACCTGCACTACAATGTACTCAGTGCGGTAAATTACATTGGGGACCATGCCGATTAGGTTTAGATATTTGTTATGCTTGTGGCCGGTCAGGCCATATTATGCGTGAGTGTCCGTCCCGAGGTGGTAGGGATACGGCCCAGCCTACAGGATCAGTAATGGGTTCGTCATTATCGGTACACCCTCCGGGACAGGGGTCGCAGGTACCAGCTGGTCGTGGTAGAAGTAGAGGAAGAGTGTCTAGTTCCAGCGGCCCTCAGAACCGTGATTATACATTAGCTGAGCAATAGGATCATGAGCCTTTCCCTAATGCTGTTACAGGTATAGCATCAATTTCTTCCCATGATATGTATATGTAGTGATCGATTCGAATTCTATTTTGTCATATATATATATATTATTTCTTATATTTTCGATTGTACTGGGATAAAATGAAGCCTACGTTAAAGGTAGATATTGATAGCATAAGATAATGGGCTTGGACTAGAGATATGGCTATAAGGAAAGCAGGACGAATATACGAGGAGTAGACATACATGAGCATACGAGCAAGCTATGGTATTAAGAAGGGAAGTAAGAAATGAATGACAAGATGAACTTTGTAGGTATTTCATGATAAGACAAGGATTGACTAGATAAGGTAGTGGAGGAATTATGACACATGACAATGGGGCAATCGAAAAGTAATAGAGAGCTATGAAGCAAGATGATAAGGAAATGCAAGGAGAAGTTATGAAACTAGACGGAGATGAGATCGCAAGAAAAAGATTCATGGATATAAATAGAGAAGACGAACATTTACGGAATCAAGAGACCTGCTTGATTAATGAATCAAACAATAGATAAGTGCGCTAGACTATGGGAAAAGACTTATCAGGTGAGAGTCGGGCGAAGGTTAAGAGCAAAGGGAGAACTCAAGGAAATGACTAAAGATATCGCGTTGGATGGGAACAAGCTGGTGACCAAGACAAAGGCCGGGAATATTTGTGAAGCATAAGAAGGATACACAGAGATCGAAGAGAACGAAGTGGTTTGAATTCGCTGCATGACAAAGACCCTTAGAAAAGAGTTCACCCCTAATTCATTAGCCGAACTAAGGAATCGAAACTTTAAGGGTAAGTTGAAGGAAGGAATCCTTAAGGAAGAGATTTGAGATGTTTGATATAAGTACAAGAGCTACCATCAGCAAGTGCAATTACAAGAAATCCAACTAAGAGCAAGAGGAGTTAAGCAAAAAATTCCAGTGTTAAACTGATTGATAAATAAAGTATCGCTAGGATTAATTTGACTACTATGGAAAGCAAAGGATGCTGTGATATGACTAGTTTGAGGATATCAAAAAGGAAGAAGTGAGAATGAATTAAACTCTAAGAAGATGAAGTTAGGGGATATTGGTGAGAACAAGAAATTCTGAATGGAAGTATGTATCATATAAAAGTGCAAACGGCAAAGGAAAAAAGATAACCTGCGTAATTCGAATAAGTTTTTGTTTTAATTGAGCAAGTGAGCAAAGTAATTACCAGTGAATGTAGGTATGAACATGGAAATTTACCTTAGAGTAAACTCTACTTTAACATTCGAGGACGAATGTTTTTGAAGGGGGGGGGGGGGAATGTTACACCCCGTAGTTTCGTACGTGAAAATTTATAAGTGTTGGACGTTCTAAGTATGGATACCGGAGATCCCTTCAAGGATATATGATATTATACGAAGTAATCCTATGGTCATGACGGTTTACGTTGATATAATAAGCTATGGTAAACTCCGGGACCAAGCAAATCGAAAGAAAATAAATTTATCGAAAAATTGAAAAAAAAAAAAAGTTGGCAGAATTCTGGACAGAATTTTAGGTCAACTTTGGAGATGTATATCTCTGAGTATATTAAGAGTTTTAAAGTGGAACAAAAGTCTAAAGTGAAGTTCGGGAAGTTTAGTTTCCAACCCAAGAAATCGCTCCTCAATAGGACATCGGAGTAAGGAGATATGGACATTACAAGTCGGCCTGGCAGACCAGGAAAATGGTCTGTGCGAACGCGTCGGGGAGTGGCGCGAACGCGCAGAAGGCCAAGGGCCAACACAGCGCGAACGCACCGAAAAATTTTGAGGCCCGGGTTCGGGATGAAGGTTATATTATAAGATATAAGAGTGTAATAATAATAAACATATGACATTTGGATCCCATATGGTGTAAAGCAGTTCGTACGTTGCTTAATGAAATCCCTCGTTACTGTAAGCTAAGTGGGGCCCACATGTCAGGGTTTTATAACGGACATATGAAGAGATATATGAGTAGTACATGGAATGTTGAGCAAGTCCTAAGAAGGACCCTTAAGCCAAATATGGGCATAAGCCCTCCAAAACAACGATTTAAGGAAACATTTTCGGATGATCTGACTTGGAGGGGCCAAAATGACATTATAAGTTTGGAATCTGGAAAAACTCCAAGAATGAAAGTTGTAGATAATTGAAAGAGATTTCCAACCATAGGTCGTGGGCCCTCACACAATATCGGGATCAAGAGTTATGACCTTTTTACTGAGCGAAGGCGCAGGCTGAAAAATTAAGCCAACGCGAACGCGCCCAAAGGCGCTGAAGGAATTTTAAGTCGGTCCAGGCAGAACCTGGACCGCTATTTAAAGGGGCTTACCCCTCATTTTTCTTCATCAAACACCCCAAGACTTCTCCAAAAATTTGGAGACTTCTCCCCAACCCCCCAAGCCAACTTTTTAGCCCAAACCAGGTATAATTTCCAAATTTCGGTCCGGATAGCGTATAGTTATTGTTGCAGAATCATATAGCGGCGTGTTGTGGCATAAAATTAGTGTGGAAAAGTGAAGATACAGCAATATTAAAGGGAGAAAGGTATGGATCTCTTCCTGTTTATGTTAATACTGGCTTATTCACGGAAATAGAGCGGTAAAATGATTGTATAATGAGTTGAGTAGTTATGGAAGTTGGAAAACAGTGTGTGGGCTATTTTATATAATAATTTGGTATGGGAAATGATGTTATTAATGTTGGTATTGTTATTGTTGTGCTGGTTGTTGAATTGAGAATTCGGGCTAGGCATATAAATAGGGGAAATGCTGCTCGATTTTCGGCAGAATATAGAATAGTTTGATTTGAAACTTGGAACAAGTGTGTGATAAAGAGGCTAACGTTAGTGTAAATCCTCTTAAATGTAGACTTGTGAGCTCGGACGAATAAGCATAGCTAATAAGAGGTGGAACAGGTATGTTAAGGCTCGTCCCTTTCTTTCAAAGGCATGATTCCTATGTTATGATTCCATAAATGTTTCCATAACCGCCTTGTTTTCAAACGCTCGAAGTTCATGACTCTTAAAGCCTCTTATGATGTTAAATGGAATATGTTCTATGATGATTGTGACGATGATGATGATTCTCTTCTTTTGAAACTCCGAAGCTATGATTTGAGGGCATTATGAGATTATTGAGCCATTCCATGAATCCCTTAACCGCACTTATTGTTGATGGTCTCACCTCATGTTACTCGTTCCTTCGAGGTGAGATATAGCGATGATAACGATTCTATTTGCAGTGCTACCTAAGTTCATGATTCTCGAGACTCCTGTGACATCGTTGATTTCATCTTGCGATGGTTGATCCTTCAAGGATTGATATGATGATAACGGTAATGCTAATGATGATGTTGATTTCATTTATGTATTTTTATGTATATGTATGTATGTATGTATGCATTGCACCCCACTGATCAGTTGGGTATAACACCGAGTCCCGAAAGGGCCGGGTACGGATAACACCGAGTCCCGAAAGGGCCGGGTACGGATAACACCTAGTCCCGAAAGGGCTGGGTACCGATCACACTGAGTCCCGTAAGGGGCAGGTACGGATGACACCGAGTCCCGAAAGGACCGGGTATGGATATGATAGATGTATGTATAGTAAGTGTATGTGAATGCATATGTATGTATGGGTGTGTATGAAATGTTTTTCTTGTAGACGGGTAGTTTACATGACAGAGATCTTAAGAAGAGTACGATGTATAATTACTTACTTTATCTTATGTTATCTTCATTCTGATATCATACTACTATTAATGCCTTACATACTCAGTACATTGCTCGTACTGACGTCCCTTCTTGTGGACGCTGCGTTCATGCCCGCAGGTGTAGATAGACGAGATGAGGATCTTTCATCGTAGGCTGGCTCCCTTCTGGAGCATTGCTGGTCTCGAGTGGTGGCTCCACTTCTTCCTGGAGCATTGCCGAGTCCGAGTTGTACATTTACTTATGCATGATATTATGTTCATATTTAGCCTCTTGATCTTATTATTTCCATTTGAGACACGAAGGATGTAAGTTATAAGTTGGTTCGCTCGGTTCCTGTAAGGTGCCGGGTGCCAATCACGCCTTGCCAAGGGTGGGGTGTGATAGGTCAACAACCAATACAATGGACGAAAGAAAGATTATCCAGCCACAAGGGCCATATCTGTCATCTGCGTGCCAAAAGGGCCATTCATTTACTTAAATTGCCAAGAGGGCCATTTATATAAATTGTCAAGAGGGCCATTCATACAAATTGTCAAGAGGGCCATTCATACAAACTGCCAAGAGGGCCCTTCATACAAAGTGCCAAGAGGGCCATTTATACAAATTGCCCAGAGGGCCATTCATATCAAACTGCCAATAGGGCCGTTCATACAAACTACCAAGAGTGCCATTCATACAAGCAACCAAAAAGGCCATTCATACAAACTGCCAAGAAGGCCATTCATACAAACTGCCAAGAGGGCCATTCATGCAAGCAGCTAAAAAGGCCATTCATACAAACGGCCAAGAGGGCCATTCATACAAACTGCTAGGAGGGCCATTCATATCAAATTGCCAAAAGGCCATTCATGCAAACAGCCAAGAGAGCCATTTCATTTTTAAAACTCCACAAAGAATAACTGCATGTTGTCAAATCTAGGAAAAGGCACACAACCACCAAAAAAGAGTCGGCTTGCTGAACCAGATCCAGATAAATTGCGGAGCAAATGTGGAATTTTTCTTATGCAGCTGGTCAAGATAGGGTGCCCATAAGAGTCAAGCTCTCTGGCCAGGATTTGGAAGCCATCCGATCTCAGACTCAGCCACAATTTGTCTTGTTTTAATTTTTCTTTACTGAAACCGCGATCGGTCGAACACAAACTGGAAAATCTGAAGGTATTCCTGCATAAGGGACATACTCTTCTCTAGCGACTCGAACTACATGTGACCTGATTTCCAAAGACCAAGGATATGTAGGCTGGCTCAAGCCAGAGAGTCGGTCACCTTCTAACAGTCGTCCGGAAGAACCCAAGTCACAAAACTGAGGATCTCAGGACTTTCCTTCCAAGTCACTCAAAAAGTCTTTAGTTGAGTCAAACTATAAGTGGCCTGAATTCTCATATAACCTGGGATATGTAGGAAACCCAGAAATCATGGTTCGGCCATGTATGTGGAAATTGCAAAAAGATAAAGGGTAAAATGAGTTGGATCAGTCAAAAATTAGGGTTAATCAAATTTCGTTGCTCAGGGATGGTCCCGCCATCCTCGAACACCAAAAGGGAAATTGTTGAAACATAATTTTTGACCTCCCGTAATTATTTTAATCAGTCAGAGTCCTTAGAAAATAAATAAAATGAGCTATGCACCTTAAAGGGTTTAAATAATTTTTATAAATTATTCAGATCAATATTTTACTCCTTTAAATTGATGAAAAGGTTTTTTTTCATGACATCACAAATTTATTTAAAAGTTAATTGGTACTTTTATAACATTTATGAGATGCTTGTTAGATTTAAGCAAAAGAAAGAGGGTATTTTGCTTTAAAATAATAATCACTTATTTAATGATTTAAACTATCAAAAAGTCAAAATTAGCAAATACTTTATTCCCTTCAATCCAAGGAGTTTGAGTAATTTAAATAGTTAACCATTTCACCCCTTTAATCTTTAATTTTGCATAATTTGTCAAAATTATTTATAATTATCTATAAATGTTTTAATTAGTCAATTAAGTGGTCCTTATTGCAAATTTATGTTTAAATTATTTAATTATTTTGTTATGGCCACAATTAATTTAACCAATTCGTGGTTTAAGGAAATTTGGGTCATTTTTGTAAAATTAGCCTCTTAATGGCCTTAATTGAAATAACCAAATTCATTAGCTTAAATTAATTAAGGTATTTAATGAAATTTAATTTTAAATCTGCTAATTAATCCAAATATGGCCATAATTGAAATAACCAGTTAGATTAAAGTCAATTAAGGCCAAATGTGGTCATAATTGAAATAATCAGTTGGAATAAAATCAATTAAGGCCATATTCACAATTTCAAGCCCATTTACACAGTTGGCCATTTTTAAATTATTTTAATAGGATAATTATATCCTAATTTTGTCTATAATTAAAATATTATTACCAATAATCAATTTTAATTTTTATCTAATTATTAAATTATCTGTTTTTCTCTATATATATAAGTATACACTAGGTATACGTGTATATGTATACACTACAAAAAAAGAGCCAGCCTTAATATAATTTTTTTTGGACCGAGTCCAACCCAAAACAGGCCAAGACCCGGCCCAACTCATTCAATGTAGATAAAGGGGGTATATCGCCTTTTATTTTTATTTTCAAACGACCCTTCCCCTTCCCCTTTCTCTATCTTCCTCTTTCTTGCAAAACCCTAAGCCGCCGCCTGCCTTTTCCCTTCTCTCTCGTCCCAAAAATGGAAATATTACAGTGCAAGTGTGAAGTACACAGCTTTTGCAGTGTTATTTATGTGCAAAGAATTAATTCAAAGGTTGCTTTTACCTATATCTTTCCAAAATCGGTAACAATTTCTTTTACTTTTGTTTTTCTTTGAAATTACTTAGTAAAAGTTGATTATTGTGTCTGATTTTTATTGTATTGTGTTCATTTGCTTGATTTCCATTGGTTGGGGGTGAAGGGTTTGGATTGAGTCGAATGAGGCTCAGATCTGGCCGTTCATTTGTTGATTAGTCATTTTAAGCGATAGATTTGCTATGAAAGTTCATTTTCTAGGAAAGATTAATTGTCCCACATCGTCACTTTGAGGGTTTGAATAATTTTTGGGGTTCTATAAATAAAACCCCACCCTCGCCATGAAAAAAGGTCAGAAAATTGGGGAAAAAAAATTAAAGAGGCTAGAAACTTCGCATTCAAGCCTCTTAGTATGAAATTTTTAAAGATTTTGACTTAGGTTGAGGTTCTCTTTGTTCTAAACTTTTTCTTTCTTTCTTGTTTTTGAGTCTGGTGTGGCTGAGTTTGATTTTGAAAGCACAAAAGGCTTTCAAGTTCAATTTTGACCACGACTGCACTTTAAAAAGGTAACATTTTATCCTTTTTGCTTATTTTGTTATTTACTAGTTAGTTTATGTGATACTGGTCTGATTGATGTTTGTTGTTAGATTACCATTGGTTCAATTAGGTGGTAATGTGCAGTTTTGAATGATGCTTACTGCTCATTAAATATTTTAAAAAGGTCTTGGTGATAGCCATTAGGCATGAGGATAAGGTAAGGGAGTTAAGATTGCCTTGGGAGAGTAAAAGGTGAGCTTTAGCATGAACTGGAGATAGTGACTAGTGGGGCATTTGATCCCTTTTTACTGAAAGTAAGACTCAGGAGAGGAATGGAGAGGTGATGACCTCACCCTCTCCTGTTTATCTTTCAGGACCCTGAGGTTTCCTTGTCTCCTAAACCTTGTTCCCATGACTGTGGGATTCACAGAGATCTCAGGATTGGTTAGGAAGAGTTTATCATGCCTTGGGGGATCCTTGAGATTTTATGCTATTTAAAACCAAGTTAAAGCAAAGAGTGAGGGGCTTCCACATCTTCTACCATAATTAAAAGGATTAAAAACTGCCATTGATTATGTTCTAAGAGTAAGTTATCATCAGGACCTAGACCCATGTTTCAGAATTCAAACTTGTTTACTCTGTGTTGCTTAAGAGTGAATATGTTCCATAAAACCTGTATGATACATTTATGTGTGGACCTGTCTGTGTTGTGTATTAGACATAGTTTGAATTTGGATAAGGGGCATTTTAGTTAACCTAATGTTGGTGAGAATCCTTACTCTTGCACCTAAACTGTTGCGTTTAGACTTTGATGTGCATTGTAGTGTAACTTGGATTGAAAAGATAAAATGGTGCTGCGTTTAATAAGGTTTGTCTCTATACTGTTAGTTTGTTTAAAATCCTATCATATCTAGAACTATAGGGATGAGATAACTAAACACTGGGTCTGTGTCAAAAAATGAAATAGTGATAAGCTGAAATTGGTTTGATGTTGTTGTTTGAGGATTTTGTGAGTATTCTTGAAATAGTTTGAACCACTTGGCATAAGGTGGTCTTTGCAAGACATCTCAAATATGGGGCAGGGAGGGGGCAGGAAGGGGTCAAGCTTAGCTTGACTCATAGTACCTACTCTCCAAATGAGGGGTGTCATGACACAGCCCATGGACCATTGGGAGCATTGCTGTCATGAGGGTGCATTGGTCTTCCTTAAATCTCACCATTTTATCAAAGGGTTGGAAATAGAAAGGGGTGGGAAAGTTAACTTGTTTAAATGTCTAAAGGGAACTTAGGAAGTTAAGAAGAGGAAACTGGCTATTTCAATAGGGTGATTTTGCTTTCTTTCTAAGGAAAGTGGGTTGATAACAAGTGTCCTGTTAGGAGTTAAAAAATCCTGAGTTGCAAAGAATTGTTTAAAATTTTGTGCCATTCTTTTTTCTGTTAGACTTAGTGACATACATAGCTGGTCCTTTCTCCTTTTTATTCAAATAACAATTTACATGAAATTGTTGTGTATATGCTCTTACTACTGCTTGACTAAGATAAAGGTTCATTTCTGTGGTTTTTCCTGAGAATATGAACTGCACAGTCTCAGTTCAGTTAATGTTGTTCTAGTTTTAGACTTCTTGGTGTTCCAACCCTGTTTTGGTGATCCTAAGTTATAGGATTTTTTCTCTTTATCTGCATCTCCCTACTGTGTTTCTGTTACTATATTAAGCAGTTCTCACTTACTACTATGAGGTTTGCTAACAAGAGAAACTAGTGAATCATTCATTTGATAAGTACAGGAATTAAATTAGACTTGAATCAGCTTTAGTTTATATATTTTGGTACTGTTCTAAGGGACAAGGATTAATTAGGTGAATGAAATGATCTTGAAGCCTAAAGTTAAACACACAGAGTGTGGATATACACAGAATATATAGAGGCTAATGAAAAGGGAAAGGAATACAGATGGTATACACTTGGTATACACATCACATATTTATATATGAAGTATACCATGTGTATTTGAGAGAATGGGCCAATTATAGGCAGCATGCATACATGAGTAAAAGAGGATAGTTTGTTTGTATCACCTATTTGACTAAGTATCTTGAAGCTGTTATGTTATTTTTATACATCATTGCATTACAATATCTGCCTCAGTCTCTCTGTCATGACTTTGAGTTTACTTTTAATGTTATTTGTATTTGAATTACTTCCCTATGTGATGATACTTGCTCTGATTGTATACTATGGCAACACTGCTTTGGGGAGTTTTAGGTGGTTTGGGGGATAGGTCTAGCCATTCCCCGATGTCCAGCCATGCCTGAGGTTCGTGAAACCCCTTGGAACTTGTGCGGCGACCGAAATAAGAGTGGTGAGAACCTTTTCCCTTTGGTATGGTGTTACACCTCGAAAATTCTGAATTTTGTTGCCTTGTGAATAGGATAATGTGAGCTTAAGGTGATTATGAAATCCTTACAAGATTAAGGGAAGAGTTAGATAGCTTAAAGTGGATACTATAAGATTTTGAAGTCATGTGAATATGTTAAGTTTAGTTGTTGAAGGAAGTGAAATGTAAGTCGTGTTCGGAAAGGTTTCCGCTATGATTGAGCTAATGTTTATTTGGTGATGTCTTGAGGGACTGCTATAGGGCCTATTGTATGGTTAATAAAGTATTATGTAAGTGCCAAGAAGGTTCCACGAGGATTGGAAGTCAAACGAATCAACGAGAGGAAGTTTCGCATAACTGGGAGTTATACGGCCACTTATACGGTCCGTATAACTTTATACGGTCCGTATAAGAAGGGTCCGTATAACATGACCTTCACAAAAAGGGTCATTTTCTTGGTGGTGTTATACGACCACTTATACGGTCCGTATAACTTTATACGGTCTATATAAGGGGGGCCGTATAACTTGACCTATTTCAGAAAGGGACTTTCCCATGGTGGTGTTATACGGTCCACTTATACGGGCTGTATAAGTGGTCCGTATAAGTCCATCTAGCTGAATTTTTATGTTTTGTATAAATAGATGGCCTTTGTTCATTTATTTCATTTTTCATCTTCCACAAGTCTTGAGAGCTCAAAACCCTTCTCCAAGCATATTCCACCCCAATCCAAGAGAAAACAAAGATCAAGAGGCAAGAATCAAGGTACCCATGTGTTAAAAGCCTTGCTAGGGTTAGTAGACTACAAGAGATTCTTAGGTATTGAAGCTAGGGTTTTCACCTAAGTTGATAGCTGCTCCAAAGCTCATTCCCATGAGATAAAAGGTTAGTTTTCATGCTTATTTCTAGGGCTGGGCATAAAATACCGAAAATTGAATTACCGAACCGAACCGGCTATTTCGGTATTTCAGTATTCGGTATTTCGGTATTCAGTTCGATTTTCGGGAATAAAATATAAAATTCGGTATTTCGGTTTCGGTATTTAAAAATATACCGTTTGGTAATTCGGTAAATACCGAATACCGAAATAAATACACTTAAAGCCTAAAGGCCCATTGTAATTAAATTATTAGTCCAGCCCATTCCCAATAGGCTAGGCCTACCCGGCTGCCATCACTCAATCTAAAAGGCTAAAATCATAAAATCAACAATAGCACCGTCACTACTCACTTCACTTAAAAATCCCTAATGACCTAAGTCCTAACAGATTACACACACACAAAAGCTCTAACAAAATCACAAAATCCTTAATCCCTCTGGCTCCAAGTCTCCAACAACCCTAATTCTCACTTTTACAATTTCAAGGTACACCTCCATTGATTATTTGCTTTAATAGTTTAATGTACTATGTTTCTTGCAAAATTAGTTGTAGTCGGTCATGTGAATCATCTATTATATATTCCCCTCTAATCGAATTGATAATTAGTGGTTCTCTAATTCATTGTATTATGGCTCATCTTTAACTTGGTTGTCAACTACTATATTCCACCTCCTTTATTCGAGTTAGCAACTGGCATAAACAGTTTAGGTACTCTGCTTTGAGAGTTGGGGTACTTTAAAAGAGGATGCAAGTTTAAAGAGTTGCTTAAGAATTATGCCTTTGGTTTTCTAATGTGTTATTAGCTAAAACTTGAAATGAGCAGAAAGAAAGAAGGATGGAGCTGCTTAGGAACTTTCTCGATAAACTTTATTAATTTCCTTTCTTTAGTTGGATGGATATGATAACTATCTTGTTATGATTCGAGCGAGAGGTAACTTTCGACTATTACATCAATTTTAAATACTAGTAGAATCTTTTATTTCTTTTTATATTTCGAAAAACGCTAATTAGGAGATTTGAAATTTTGGCGTACGGTTGGGTATATTAGACGAATAGTGGATTATACGAAATGCAATTGGTTGTAATGTTGAGTTAGCATTATATTGTTTTTATGTAGCATCACGTCAAGTTTTTTGTCTCGTTTTCTAAAATAATGTGCATCTTGCCTTAATCCAATTAGTGGTTAAACAATCATTTTTGTCCTACACTAGTGCTATAAGGAAAATGAGACATCAAACAAAATTGTGATGTTTGTGAAGTATCAGTATGACTCTTGCCTAGGTAAGCAAATCTCACAGTGGACTTCGAATTCAATATGGTGTTACCGAATACCGTACCGAACCGAAGTTTGATTTACCGATTACCGAATTATCGAACCGAAGTTTGAAAGTTCGGTATTTGGTATATACTTTCAATTATCGATTACCGAATTACCGAACCCGAACTTTGAAAATACCGAATCGAATACCGAACGCCCAACCCTACTTATTTCATGTCATCATGAATGCTTGGTTGTTGAAGAACTTGGGTAGAAGAAGAAAGTAGAAAATGAGGGCTAAATGTAACTTTTATGATGTTTTTCAGTAGTAAGCTAACTTGAGTCATGATTTGTAGTATGATATGGGTATAATCTTGTTATGGAAGGTAGCAATAGTGGTAAGGAAGCATTGTATGAAAATGTGCTAAAATGGGTGTGAGGTTGTTGGTATAAGTTGAACATAAGGATGAATTCTGAAGGCTTAATGGAATGTGATTACTTGATTATGATATTGTGGGTGTATTATGGATGCTTCGGAGTTGTTTTGTAATATGGTGGAAGTTGACGAAATAGGGGAAATGCTGCCTAATTTTCATTAGATCATGAATTATTCTAGTTTGAATTTAAGAGTATCATTAAGGCTTAACCATGGTATGAATCCTTCTAATGTAGATTGTTCAAGCTACGACGGTGAACGTTAAGTAGTTAAGAAGACGAAGAGGTATGTAAGGCTAACCCTTCTTTCATTAAGGCATAGTTCCCTTGCTATATATATATATATCCTTTCATGAGTTCCATAATGTTTTCCAAATGACTCTATCTCTAAGATTACCAAAGCTCATGATTCTCGATACTTTCACGATACTAGTACCTCCTTTATATGATAGTTGATCCTTTAAGGATAGATCTAACGAAAACGATGATGGCAATGATGTTGATGATACTTATGGACTTTTATGTATACGTGTCTAAGAATGTATGACTATTATGTAACACCGAGCTTATATGGCCGGGTACGATACCTATCGCGCGCGCACCTCTGCAGTTGGGTACGGATAACACTGAGCCTTGGTAGGGCTAGGTATGTTTAATCACCGAGCCTTGTCATGGCCGGGTATGTGAATCACCGAATCTTTGTGGTCGGGTATGGTATAAATACGAATAAGAATATGTATATGTATGTATATATGCATGAGTAAGCATGGGAAATGGAAGGCCCTTATGAAAGACAAGTAAATATGATGATGGCCACTAGAGGTACAAAGGGCTCTATTACCTCCCGATTTTTCTATCTTATGCTATTCCTTACGCGACTTTGTTTCCCACTATTTCTTATGCTCCTACTCTAATATTGATCATGCTTTACATACTCAGTACATTATTCGTACTGACGTCCTTTGTTTGTGGACGCTGCGTTATGCCCGCAAGTGGACAGGGAGACAGACTTGATCCATAGAGTTCTTATTCAGGGACTACATAGAGGAGCTCCATTTCATCCGGAGCTACAACTTTTGGGTATTATTCTTTTGTGTACATACATATGGGCATGGCGGGGCCCTGTCCGGCCTATATGATGTGACATACTCTTCTTAGAGGCTCGTAGACAGTTGTGTATGGTTAGATGTCTTGTAGCCTTGTCGGCTCATAATTTGTACATCATTTTTTTAGCCTTGTCGGCTTGTATATATGAATATGGGCATAGTTGTTGATGATGATATGAATGTGTTGTTGCCCAATGAGATTAGGATTATTGATGTATAGAAATCATGCATAGGCCATGTGGCTCACCTAGACGTAAATGTGAATGTACGATAAGGGGTGGCCGAGTGGGTTAGCACCAGGTGCACGTCATGGCCCTCCGGTTGGGTCGTAACATATGGTATGAGTTGCAGTTCGGTGAAGCCAACAGTGTATGATCAAGTCCTTTAATTGTGCACTTGTAATCAAATTGGATATACATGTATATATATGCGTATAATTATGCTAGTGATAGGTTCAACAAACATAGACTAATTTTGTTCCTTTTCCTTTCCCCCACTACCGCATGGCCATTTGGGCTGAGTCTAGACACCCTGTTGGGCCAAAGGCCCAATAGAAAATTTCCTTGCAAAAACTGTTAAGTCCAAGAAGAGAAAAGGGAAGCTAATTTTTATTGAAGGCCCAGTCATGGGTAAGAATGATATGAAGGCCCAACCATGGGTAAAAATGGTCCATTAGGGGTTTGGTACACCCCTAGCATATCCCTCTTTCCTTAAATTTCATTATGCTAGTTCCTTTATTGATTAAAGTGTTGTATTTGTATGTTGTAAAACAAACTCACACTATTATTGGAATCATTTATGGTTTGGACTAGGCATCTTAGGTAAACGGTACATATGCCGTTTAGTTCGACCTTAGGCCCCCCAACGTGATTTTTCAAAACCCCGGATTAATATAAACGTTTTCCGAAAGAATAAAAATGGCTAAAATCGGTAAAGGAATGAAAAGGATTAGTTTCATTTTACTAAAAAAATGTATTGTTATCATTTTCCCTAAACAAAGAAAGACTAGGCTTGATATTTTTTCTTTAAAGAGGAACGTTTTTCTTATTAACTCAGTTTTCCAAAAGTCTAGGCAGAAAAAATAGGTTTCAAAAATGCGTGTAAGTAACAGCTTTAAATGCCAGAAATAAGTTCTTTCTTTGAGCTAAAAAACCAGTCAGAAAAAATGATTTTTAAATTTATACATATGTAGTGTATTCATATACCAAAATGCACATATTTTCTGGACTAGATTCAGCCAAAAGATTGAGGAATTTTGAGGGCTGAGGCCCAACCTAAAATCACATTTTTTAGGCCCAACTTAACCAAATTTTTTCAGAAAAAGATAAGAGAAAACATAAAACATGTTTTGGGCCGAGCCCAATAGTTAAAAGAAGAAATGAGAATTTGGGCGAAAAACCCAACATACCTTAATCATTTTTTTTAGAAAAAAGAGCATAAATTTGGGCCAAAGCCCATGTCAAAAAACGTATGTTATAAACTATTGAGTTTTAAAGATAAATTCCAGTACCAAAATTTAGTTGATTATGTAAACAGACTCTTGCAAATTAAATCCATGTAAACTATTTGTAAACATAAAGTTTTAGTTAAGAACGTTATAAAAAAAACGTATTAAACGGATTAACCCGGACCATGTATGAGTCAAGCATGAACAAAATTTATTTATCCCATACTTTTAAAGAATTTTTTATCAAAACTAATATTATCCTTATATATAACTAATTGGATCCGGATATTATAAATCCAATCCTAAATACCCTATATGTAAAGGGAATATGTTCAATTCTTTTCAAAAGATGATATGCAAATTGACAGACTTTTTTTTTTTGGGAAATAAATACCAAATAAACAGTTCTTGCAAATACCCACACATTGGAATTCGAAGGTCAACCGTATAGTGCGGATCCTTAATACTAGGGTGCCTAACACCTACCCTAGTTGATCACGAGCCCTTACCTAGAACTTTGGATTAAGAAAGATTTTTCACGGTGTATGAATAATTAAGAAGAATTTTTTACGGTGTATGAATAAACCCTTCAAAATTGGTTTTCCTAATTTTCTAAAAATTAGGTGGTGACTCTATTAAAATAAAATTTGACAGAGCGCCAACAATTTCGAAGTAGCTTTTCCGAGCGCTAACCCCGCCCGCAAAAATGCGAACCGTCACAAAGCTCGAAAGGGAAAATAACATTTTTCTACTTGATAAGGTGAAGGGGAGTATTGGTCAAGTCAAAACTGGACTCTCTAAAAGTGGCTTTCGAGAGATTATTATCATTACTCGATTTCCGGAATAGGGATCTGCAAATCGTGAGACAAAACATTCATGTATTTTTCTCTTTCAAGAGATTTTGTCTCGGAATCGTGCCTTGAGGGGGGATGCTGCCAATCCTACCGAAGACTTTATGGATTTCTTTTTTGAGAAGCGAGACGAACTTGACAAAAACCCCGAATGGGGCCCAGCAGAGAAAGACATAAAGGAGATCGAGTTCGTTGAGCAAGTAAAACTCAATCATACAGTGCGCGGGCATGAGTCTCTGTATATAAAAAACATTACGGAGGCCCTCTACGTACGATGTAGACTCCATCAGATACATATTGATTTCTTTTTGATAGATCAAGAATAGATAGTTGTCTCATCAATAGATAGAAATAGGAGATTTCCCCTTATTCTTGAGAGACTCCCTCTCTATCTCTTTTGATCTATCAGACAGATCAGGCTATCTATCAATCGATTTGAAAATAACATGCTCATCTCGATTTTAGTTCATTTTCACCACGAAAACATAGTTGCCATAATAAGAAGCGAGCGGCAATGGAAAGTACTCGCTTCACGCCCATGAATTATTATTCACGAGTGAATTGGGAAAGCCAATAGAAAGATTCGATTCTGACTTCGTAGAGTTGGTGCTGTTATTGCGTGCGCGTAGGGCCGTCACCCGACTAAAAATACCAATATTCACCAAATTCATATGAGCTAGTGAGGAGTCAGCAATAATCTTCTTAAGATCGATCTACCTTAAAGTGGTCTAGCAAGTATATATTATAGCAATCGTGCTTAAAGTATAAATGAATGGAGTGGAACAAAGAGTCTCTTCGAGAAACATGGGTATTGAAAATCATAAAAACTCGTAGGTTCCCAGTTTTAAAGCAATTCCTGCCAAGATGATGGATCCTGCCGTAGGTGCCGTGGTGTCGAATAATGGTGCTCACATTGCAGGAGATACATGCCCATAGGGCCAGGCCTGCTTCCCGTCCAAAAGAACCACTCACTAGCTAGCCAGACTAGTAGGGGCACTATTTAGAGACATACTGAAAACCATGCCTTTTGAACCGAATGCAATGCCCATCTTCCAAATCAAAAAAGGGCTTGTTGGGAAGAAAGATTACGTGCAGCCTGTAGAGCAAATATAAGGCACAGTAGGGTTGCTCGCCTAGCGGATTGAGAGAGGTGTGAAAGTAATAGCCTTATGTTATGGTAGCCTCCCCCCCCCCCGACTTACGACCTTTACACTACTAATATTGTGACGTGAGCGATTCAAATGTGTTGAAACTTTCTCAATCATCCTACCTGAAACTTGTATGCAGCACTTGTACAGAGCATAAAGGTTTGGAACTCTTTTCTTATCTGAATTTTAAGGACAGGACCCTACCCTATTCTGGAACCCTCTGCTGAGCTCTACCCTGCCTGCATTTCCTTGTGTTTTGAAGAGGAAAAAAATCACTCTACCTACTACCAATAGTCTTTCTTTGAAATTATCTGAATGGGTCGATGCTCCCATCCCCTTTATTTTAGCAACTTATCCTAAGGTATTTTTGCTAAGAGCTCCCCGGCGACGACAAAGGAAGCAACCCGTCTGCTTTGGCGGGGCAGCATTTTTCTTCACAATATGACCTGGACGATTACCCCTACCTTTGGTAGCTTAAGAGTTTACGTCTATCCCTGGTCTGGTACAGTTTCCTTTTGATTTCTCCCTTGTAGCTATTACCCGAATTCGCACAAGTGTGTCTACACCCCCCAACCTTACTTGATGAGGAATTTTTTCTCGCGAACACACATAACCTCTTCAGACACCTAGCAACACCCCTTACTACATATCCATAGAAGACCCGAGTAGGGGGGTTGAGATCCTACTAGGTACCCACTACTTAGATTACCCTCTCAAAAGTAAAGAGATATGTCTACCAGGTTCGGTTCTTCTTAGTTGGGTTGAGCGGGGTTCGACAGTAAAACCTATGCTTACAAACAAGACTACCTCTTCCCCAAAGCTTCGTGGAGACTACTTTAGGATGACGGACAATCGCCCGTAGGGGGTTTATTGCACAAGGCCCCTAAAGAGGAAAGGCTTTATCCTAGCGAATAGAAGATGCTCAACTCCGCATAACATAGGGATTAGCACACTTCGGGAAGAACATAGAATAGTAGAAGATCCAGCATGAAGAGCATGGCGATCATTATAAATTCACGAATTAGAAATGTTGTATTATACTCTTTCCCATAACTTCTCATACCAGACCAACCCGCTAAAATGCAAATAGGGATTAGAAATGTGGTCAATATCCCGAAGAATAAAGAGATATCGTCAATACCCAAATAAAATTTGATGTTTTCATAAGGAAGCCATCGAAGGCTTTCCACAAATTTAGATTTAGCGTAGAAGGATCAAATTGCATCCAAAGAAAGAGGATACAAAAAAGTAATAAGAGAGGAGCATGGACAATTAATCATATCGGTCATATCCTTGAATTTGGAATGAAAAGAGGAGTAATGCTTCCTAGCACGGGACAAAGAATAAGACCACTTAGATCAGAATAACATCAATGAGATGTTCTAACATAGAAAGAGAATGGAACATGGAAGAGATTCATTGACAACAATAAAAAGATGGGCGCCTAATTCCAATACAATAGGGGTCTATCATTGCAAGTCAGCTGAACACCGTGATTGATGAGTAGGTAGGTGGGTTAGGTGCACTTCTCGCCCAGTGGGAAGTAAAGAGGATAGTCTCCCCCCTCCCACTGGACGAAGAAGTAGTGGGGGGACCTTCCCGCGTAACCACCTTTATTTAGATTCTTTTGATTTTGGAATTACCAATGGAGAATCTTTCACAAAAATCTCTCCGCAAAATGAAATTAGTCGAGTTCAATTCAAGGCGCATTTTTTTTTTTCTTCCTGTGTAGCTTTTTCTTACGCTATTTAGCTAGTCGGGCATTGGTCATAGCCGAAATTCCGAAGAGATAAAACCAAAATAAAGAAGAGAAAGAAAGGGCAGTTTTTTCTTTCTTTCAATCTAAGTAAGAGAACAAAGAAAGAACTCAAAAATGAAAGTTAGGTAAATAAATGTTAGTAAGAACTAGCACTAGACGTCTTCCCCCTTTTATTTTTGACTTTTTCTCTCTCCTTTGGTTTCTGGTTCCACCCGGGCTTTTCATTCTATTTATAGAGACTCAAGGAAATTATATATAATAGTAAATGTAGAAAGGTGAGGTTGAGGTACTTTCCCCGGCATACGAAAAGAAAATCGAGGATGACGGCTTTTAAAAGACGAATAAGCGACGAGAAGAGGGAGGCTCTCGAAAGCAAACGAGATTCATAAGATCATGGGAATTAGTACCGTTCATATGAGTACTTTTGTCTCTTTGAGACAACAAAACAAAAGGACAGCCCTCTCTATATCTCAATCTCGATTTAGCATCATATATCTCTCTGGAGAACATTTTTTTAGGTTGTAGGGCGGCTTGTTGAGCAACTCCTACGCTCGTTTGTGGCTGTGGAGGCTATCACCACTGACAGGCAGAAATGGGGACCACCCGAGCTACCGCGTCAAGTGTTTCGATTGAAAGAGGAAGGGAGACAACTGCAAATAAAGCACAAAAATAGAAAGAAGTCGTGCTCCCAAGTGGAATTCTTCTAAGATCCATTGCTCAATTTTACTGCCGTTCCTGCTCTCTGAAAATGCAGAGACTTGTGGGATTCGGGTTGGTTTGTCTCGAAAAGTCATGGGAGAGGCAAAGTAAATAATACATTGGTGATATTGATTATAGAATCTTATGAATCGGTACCCACACACTTTCTATATCTCCTCTATTTACAAGGTAAACAACTTAGCTTAGAGAACAGCATGTTCGCCACTACACTAGCTGGCTGGTGTATTGGTCTTACCGTAAGAAGTCCGAGAGCGATCTATCTCGCGACCCCCTCCGCTTGGCATTTTTTTCTTCCAAAAGTCTGTATAACTTCAAAAGAATCATTCTTTATGAATCAAGTACCATTCAAAAAAGGGTGCATTGCCTTTTTGAGTGAAGAAGAGAGGGGCTTTGTATAGACACTCTTGAGCCGTGTTCGTCCACCTAGGCTTACCATTATTTCATTTTATTCTATTGATTGGTAGCGGTAGCTTGCTTACTTAGCACTTGCGCTAAGGATGTAATCAGAGTCAAACTTGGATTTGAAAAAAAAAAAAAAAAAAAAAAACCTTTCCTTATTAGTCGGAGTACAAATACTTTTTTCTTTAGTAAAGGCGGATTAAGCCAAAAAATCTTATTTTTCCAAACAGCCTCAACATCCTCGTTGAGAGTCGCTCTGCGAGATGTCTAGTAGTCTCGACTTGGTCTTTGAATCGTAATTCTCGGCCCACTCCCGTTCCCGCTGCGGTTGGCCTTTCTACTTGACTAAGTAGTATTCCACCGTCTTCGATGGGTGTACGGGCTAGCCCATGCAGGCCAGTACTCCTATGATATACTCAACTTCTTCTTTAGTAGGTTTATCTACAACATCTGGTGGTGCCCTCGTGGGCACGTTCCTCTCTGGGGCGGTCTAGTCTAATAGAAGTCAATCTCGACTCGCACACGGAATACGGGTTCGTTTTCACCGAGCTGGTCGCTTGAGTCTATAGGCTACCATTCTTATCCGCTTTTTTACAAGGTCTCCTTTTAGATTGGGCCAAGCCTTTAGATTGTTTAAGTAGGTTTGGGCTAAGGTCATTGCGCTCCTACCACCTCTTGGCTAAGTAGGCTAATGGGCAAACCCCATCCTATCGCAATGGTATAGGGCGTTAGAGGTTGTTACCTCGTGGCCAACTCGAAGGGGCTAAAGTTCGACGCAGAGCTTTTTGGTTGTTAAGTCATAGCAGACCGAGCACATATCAACAACTCCGGTTTCCGGCTTGCACTAAAGTGGCTTAAAGTAGCCCTCGAGGACTCCGTTTATCTCTCCGTCCGAGCTTTCGAAAATATACGGTACCGTAGGAATCTAACCATCAGATGCCGTAGGTCATCTTCTAGCATTACCGACATTTCGGGTTTTCATAAATTTCACATAAGATAAAAGCTCTTTTCATCATCAGAAGCAACCTGATTTTCGAACTTTTGCATTGCATTACCATAATGAAAAGAAAAATGAATTAAAAAAAAAAATTGATCTTGTGACTCGAGATGAACCTTTAATCGGTGGAGGAAAGGAATAGCGTTGGATTCCTATAGAGCATCCAGGAAAAAGCAGATTCAATCGGACGACGAATTCTTACGTGGTCTAATGAAATCAAATGTCCGTCTACAAAATGAAATCTATATTAAATCTCTAATATTGGAATAGCTTATATATTCATGATTCAATTCAGGTCCATTTTGATTGATTTATCATTTTTTAGATTTGATTATAACAATGGAGAAGTAGGAAGACTTTGGCGATTCATAATAGAAGGGGGTATCTAGAATATCTATGTCCCAGGACATAAAAGATGAATAATGAAAAATGAGGAAGAGTATACTCTGTAGTGAGATAGTAGTTCTCCTAATCGACTACTTATTATGATAATGAACATTCCACTTAAAAACAAAAAAATGACTCTCCAAGCGGTTACCTTTTTTTTTTTTTTTTTTTTTTTTTCATATTCATATTTAGATCCTCTGCAACAATTGTTGGGATGGACTTTCGTGGAAAAGAAAAAGAACCTTTATCAGATTGGAAGCGATTACTTAAGCCTCTTTCTTCTTCTTCTTCTTATAGGGCGGTTAAAGAGTATGACTCTTTAGTTTAATGTTGTTCAAATTTTGGAAATGAAAAGGCCCCATTTGATCAATTCATGAATTATCCCACTATGAGTCTACTACATTTTATTTTCATAACAATTATATATAAATAGATAATAATAATAATAATAATAATAATAATAATAATAATAATAATAATAAAGTATATTATTCATCTCTCTCTTATAACACGAAGAAACTAAATGGCTCGAATCTAAATTGATTTTAGGTCAGACATCTAATTTTCCTAGGATTATAGTTCAATCAGTCGTAGCATTGCCCGTCAAGGCGGAAGGCGGTTCAAGCCTTGTCGTCCCAACATTCCATAAATATATCAATTCATTATTTATTGGCATATTCAGGATTCCAAGAGAGATTGGGTCTGGTTTTTCAATCCGATCCATGTATGTAATGGAATAGAGTACCTTATTTCTTTTTTATTGGGAGCATATAAAAAAATGGAATTCCTTTCTTATATGATACAAAATGAATTTCACTCAATTACATTACCCTTAGAGAAGACTTTTCCAGATTCCACTTTTTCCTTTTCTAGCTCCGATTTTGTGTAACCTCAATTATGAACATTTTGAATTTGAAAAAAGAAAGATATATATCATTAAAATTTCACACCGAGCTTTTGATATATGCATCCCAGTACTAATCCAAGGAAGTAGGATATTCAAAATGAAAACTCCCACCATTTGGGAATGCAAAATTCTTGATTTTTCTAGTTAGAATGGATTGGTCATACTTATCCAATCAATAATTGTTAATGATTGGCTCGATATTCACTCGGTTTTTGGGTCATAACCATTATGTAGGACAGATGGCTGAGTGATTTAAGATGTAGCATTGGAATTGCTATGTAGGCTTTTGTTTACCGAGGGTTCGAATCCCTCTCTTTACACACTTCCACATAATTCACTAATGTTGATGGAAAAAATGATTCAAACAGTTAAACCTTTCTTTGATATATTTTCTATTCCTAATTGTTTGTTTTTGGGAAAATACTAGAAACAGTGGACAAGGAATTCAAATATCCCTGCCGATGTATTTTGACATCCCACAGCTTCGGCATATCGCTTAGCCCTGTTCATCTTCGATGCAAGAATGCTCGATCAGTGAGCTATTACGTACTCTTTCAAGGGTGGCTGCTTCTAAGAAAAAAATGATGCTACCTAATCTAGTATTCTCTAGGATATAAACTATGCTTACCTTGAATTATCCCTCTGCTATTTAGCTCTCTCCTAGCTGGGTGCTACTGGGTTTGGCGCTAGGTGAGGGAAACAAACACTGTTTGTAGGCAAACCTCCTGGCTGTCTCTGCACCCCTACCTCCTTTATCACTGAGCGGTCATTTAGAGGCCTTAGTTGGTGATCCAGCCTCTTTCCATCTCGACGATGAAGCTTATCCCCCATCGTCTCACTAGCCTACCTTGCCCCCTATTATTTTGAGGTCATATCTAGTATTCGCAGTTTTCTCGATTTGATACCGCTCTGCGGCAAAACATAAAATCATGCTTTACCCCTAGATGTCTAGTCAACTGCTGCACCTTAACGCATTTTGGGGAGAACCAGCTAGCTCTAGGTGCGAGTGGCATTTCACCCCTAACCACAAATCACCCGCTGATTCTTCAACATCAGTCAATCGAACCTCTACTTAGTTTTACCCAAGCGTCATCCTGGTCATGGATAGAATTACCAGGTTCGGGTCCATAAGCAGTTATAATTTCCCTATGAAGACTCGCTTTCGCTACAGCTCTGGTGGGATCCCTTAACCAAGCCATTGCCTATGAGTCACCGGCTCATTTTTCAATAGGCACGTGATCAGATCCCTGGCTCCTCCCACTGCTTGGGAGCTTACGCTTTCATGTTCTACTCCACTCTCGAGGGTTCTTTACCCTCATGATACTATTTCTCTATTGCCTACCGGAGTATTTAGCCTTTTAAGTGTTCCCTTCTTGATTCACACGGGATTTCATGTGCCCATGCTACTCGGGTCAAAGCCTAAGCTAGTGATGCTTTCGGCTACTGAACTTTCGCCATCTAGGGTGCAACATTCAGGCTGCTCCGCCTAGCTGTACGATGC
Organism: Lycium ferocissimum; assembly: GCF_029784015.1. NCBI lineage: Eukaryota > Viridiplantae > Streptophyta > Magnoliopsida > Solanales > Solanaceae > Lycium > Lycium ferocissimum. The sequence continues at coordinate 31,098,381 of NC_081344.1, forward strand.
TTGTATTGCTCTCCTACAACCCCATTTTCATGGTTTAGACAGCTCCTATTTCGCCCGCCGCTAGTATGGGAATTGCCTTTGCTTTCTTTTCCTCTGGCTACTAAGATCTTTCGCCCTCGTTCGGTCTCTCTTCGCCCATGTGGATTCAAAAAAAAAAAGTTAGGCTTCGAAAGGTTGCCCTATTAAGGAATCTCTGGATCTATGCTAGTTTTCAAATCCCCGAAGCATTTCGTTGATTACTATGCCATTCGTACTCTCAGGGTGCCTAGGTATCCACCCTAAGCCTTTCCTCCTTTGAACCTCGCCCTTTCATCATGCTCGCTGAGAACCCTTTTTCTATCCCTGAGCACTCATTGGAAAAAGAGGAATTAAGTCATGCAGTCTCCAATCCAATCCTTGCTGCTGCGGTCAATCCTTAGAGTTGATCTCCAGGTTCTGATTCTGCTTCATCTGATAATAGAAGTACCTCCGTAAGGACTCTATCTCAACATCAATTCGCATTTGATGGCCATTTTACTTGACCATTTTTATTAACGCCTATACTTGTAGATAGACGGAAAGCAAACAGAGAGCCCGAGATGTTGACTCGCAGCGAGGTAGGCCCATCTATCTAGATCGGGATGATAAGGACTTTTCCTTACTTGAATTAAGACTTGAATAGAGTAGAAACCCAGGGGAAATCTTAATAAAAAGAGTCTCGGTGCGCTCTTCACCATAGTAGTGTCGCATAAGAAATGGTTCCTTCCCTTCGATATAAGCTGAGTTCCCAAGTTGGGGAGTACAGTCCTGTGTCTTTCTCTTTCCGTACGGCGGAAGTCCCTCCCCACTTGTCTGGTTAACCTGACTACCTATTCAAAGATGAACTAATTGCCTTTGGTTTCTTCTAATGGCAGGCCTGTGCCTCCTCTATTCTTGCTTTCCGGGGTGCCTCTTCATCTAGTATCAGATGATTTGTTAGACGATTCCCTTGATCTTCTTCTCGATGCTCAAAAAAAGGGTCTATCCCTAGGACTCTTTCTCGTGAACTAGGTTCAGTCAAATAAATAGATGGATCGCCCTTTCCTGTCCGGGGAAGTTGATCCTCGTTGCCCAAAATCAATAAAGGTTCTAAAAGTCAAGAAAATGGTGGGACCTCCTTCCGGGAACTCGATTAACTTATCTTATCGAGCCTCTCTCCTAGGGTTGGTTTTCTCATCTGATCCTAAATCATTCAACAACCTGAGTGTTGTTGCTCTCTTGTTCTTGACTGCGAGACAAGGAAAGGGTAGAGAGATATTAGATCCTCCCCCTAGGATGGTAGCTTTTATTCCTTGATTGCCCCGCAAGTGAAATAAGGGATTCTAATGCTTCTTGAAGCCAAATAAGGGCATAAACCACTATATAGAGTCTTGAGGGCCTTCCCTTCAGAAACCTACTAAGGCAACTACGATTGAATGTGAAATCCCGCTAGCCATTATTCGTATGAACTCCTAGATCCATGAAAGACATGGGCATCTGCAAGTCGGTGTAGCTAATCGAAGAGCTGAAAGAAGGAATCACAAAATCAATGCATTCCTTCTTAAACTTACCAGTCTGATGATATCTTAATCTAAGAAAAGAAGATTGTTTAAGAAAATCCTATTTCCTTTTTTGGGTAAAGGTTTAATTAAGAATTTCGGGTGGTCCGGTGGATGGATTAAGCCATTGATCATATCATAGGTCAAGCACGGAACGAAGAACGAACCTTTTTATTCCTCCTCTGTTCTCTACTAAGAATGTAATGGAGTCATGCTTTATCTTCCTCGAGGGAACAGAACTAGCACTAGAATTTTGACTCACCTATCTAGACATGTGAGTGAGCCGCCCTACGGATCCCTTTTATTCAATGGGGGAGGGATCATACCTTCCCCGCCCATTTAGTTTCATAAGTCTAAATGATTTGGGGCACAAAATCTGCCGTAGATGTGAAATTTGCTAATTTTCATTCTCAGCTTTCTCATCACATGAATGAGACATAACTTCTTATCATAAGAATAGTGAACTAGAAATTAGATTTTGATTGGTTTAAGGATTTTGACCTTGAACTAGAAGAGGTTCTGTTTTCTTTGGATAGGCAAACCCGGAAAGAGAGATCGGGATGATGGAGACTTGAAGAAGTATAGTATAAATCAAATAGAAGGCTCATTCATAGATCAGCACAAAGCTATTAATCGAATCTGATCCAAGATAAGTAATCGAGTTCTTCTTCCTATGTGTCACGACCCAACCAGGGGGGCCATGACGGGCACCCGGAGCTAACCACCGAGCACCACTATTTAGGCTACCCATCATGCCTAACCTGTACACACATACTCCCCAAGGCAACACATATCTGTAAACATTAGCTCTCACGGCTGCAAAAATGATATACCAAATATACACTGATGTGCTCATGAGACAACTACTACCCACGCATACGTATCTACGAGCCTCTACTGGAGTACTGAGACATAAGGACGGGACAGGACCTCGTCATGCCCAATATAAACACAAAAGAATGCATTAGTAAGCCGCCCTCTACGGAGTATGCGGGGTGCTCTGTGTTTGGTATAACTCCCTAAGGATCGGGACGACCTCCTTATCTCACTCGTGCGCATGAACACATCGTCCATAAAAAAAAAGACAAGTACGAACAATGTACGAGTATCGCAAGATACACGATAACATGATAAAAGTGATGCAACAATATGAGATTAAAGGGGATAACTCGTAATCGATTGCCTCTTAAGGCGGACGCATGCTTATCTTGTATAATAAATAACATCATATATATATATATATATATATATATATATATATATATATATATATATATATATATATATATATATATATATATATATGACTGCCCGACCATATAGGTACGGTGTGATCATCGATGCTAGGCCCGCGTCCGGGGTAAACGTCATGCCGCCCACTCGTTGTTTCAGTCCGCCCGTGCTATCTAGACATAGTGTAATCATCATCATAGCGCCACTGCGCCTATCGTAGTGGTGTTTGCCCAGCTAACTAGGCATGGTGTAGTCTTACATATATATAATCTAAAGCATGCATGAGAGATCAAGTAAAACGGTAACTCTATCGGAGTGACGTAAGGTCGGGAACATCCGATTACATTATGGAATAATCTCATCACTATGTCTCACCTTGAAGGGAATAATATCATGAGGGTGAAGAGATAACAACAAGTAACGACAATGAAATCATAAAGATAAGAATATCGGGCTCATTATAGCATCATTATCACGGAACATATCTCATCTCTATCCCATAAGAGCCCTTAAGAATCTTTAGCTTTCATTCTTTGGGATGTAAGAAGGTCATGGAAATATAGAAAAGAAATCACAACATAGGGGTCATGACTTTGAAAGAAGGGGACTAGCCTTACATACCTTTACGTCTCTTAACCTTGTCGACTAAACACTTCCCCCAAGTTCACGATTCTACATTCAAGAAAATTCGTACTAAGGTTAGACCGGAACATACTTAAAGCTAAGGTAAGGCGACTAAGGGCTAACGAAAATTGGGCAGCACTTCCTTGTTTCTACAACTTTCTCCATATGATACAACAACTCCCAAACATCAATAACAATATCCATAATATCATAATCAATAACTTCTTCAAGTTAGACATTGTTTACTTCTTAAATCCACCTTCAAAATCATCCATAACCATACCTATTTTACAACTTCATATTCATTCCCATATAATACTCCTTTAACAACATTTGTATTATTCAACACAAGATTGTACTCATAACATGTCAAGAACTATTATTCAAGTTAAGTCATTATTCAAGAATATCACTATCTCCATATTGCACTCCGTATTCTCCTCCCTTTCATAATCCAAGTCTTTTAGCCTCTCAATATTCTCAATAACATGAATTGAATATAAAACTTACCTTTGATGATGTAGGAATGGACTTTGGATGTAAATACTTCACTTGGAGAAAACTGACAATAGCAAAAGAGATTCTTGGTTTTCAAAACCCCCGGGATCCCAACACAA
>NC_081344.1:31102510-31133309 GCF_029784015.1 Lycium ferocissimum
TTTATTTTGTCTTCTTGTATTTTTAGAGCTCTTGTACCGTTCTTGCATTTAGATTCGGGAATTTTTTTTTTAGTTTTATTGTATTTAGAACACAGTCTGTACGAAGTTTTTATTTTAAATGTTGTAAATTTTATAGATGGTGGTCGTACGTTTTAAAGGTTGGGTTATTAGCAAGGGTTCACCTACTAGGTTAGTATTATGGTAGGTTCCCGCACGACCCACTTTTAGGTCGTGACAGTTGGTATCAGAGCCTAGGTTACTGGTCTCACAAGTACAAGAGCTAATGTCTAGCAGAGTCTTGTGGAATGGTACGATAACGTCCGTACTCGTCCGCAAGAGGCTATAGGGCATCTAGAAGTTTCTTTTCGTTCATTCTATCGTGCCACCCCAATACGCCGTCCCCTAGTTGGATCCAATTGGTATCTGGTCGATTTTAATTGGTATCTTGACGGGCTAATTGGTATCTGTAGATTCTAATAGGTGTTTCTGTATTTCGACTCAAGGAAGACCTTCCATAAGTAGGTGCGTAAATAATGGTGTGACCAAGTGAAAGTTCCTTAGTAATGTTTGTGTGGTAGACTGGGTGATTATTCTGGGACCATTAGTAAAGTTAATAGCGCATTCTTACTCGTAGGTGGAAACCATGTTTTTACGCGCTAAGCAATTAAGTAAACCCATACGCGATCCGAGCTGGAAAGCAAAATTCAGCCACTGGCACTATAGCACCGCTGTAGCGGTACGTAGACCGCTACAGCGGGATCGCTATAGCAGGCATCAGACCGCCATAGCGGACCCAAAATTTCTGCATGGGTCCGCTATAGCGACATACTCACCGCCATGGCGGTACTGCTGCAGTGGTCTAGTGACCGCCGTAGCGGTACCATTTGACCAGTAGCATTTTTCTTCCTCCCCTGTTTTGCCAACCTAGTTATTTCATCAATGAGTGAAGGAGAAATCAGTTTCCAAAGCAGATTCATTCATAAAAACATTCGCCCAACGAGGGCAGTTGTCTTACGAGCGCTCTTAAACCGGGCCACCCGCATCAAAACAACAAAATAGAAATTATCCAAACATGCCAAAACAAGCAAATTATCTAAGAAAGCAAATTATCTAATCATCTTTAAGCCTCCTCGGTTGGTCTTATATCGCCACCATCCTGCGAGTCAACCTCGCTGCAAGTTCGGACTCGGATAAAAAAGAAGGGGGAGGTGATCTTTAAGGCTTCACTTTCGGGACTAGGGCCTTCGGTTTTACACCCTCAACGCCATCCCCTAGCCGGCTCTTAACTTCTCTTTGTCCAAATCTTCGTTAATATGCACGCAGGCTCGAGCCGGAGATCCGAGTCCTCGCTACCAAGTCTCCATCTTGTACGTTCATGCGCCGAGAAAAGAGAACCGGAGGCATCCGACCTCCCGTGAAAGGCGGTAGTCACCCGTCGTGGCCGCCTGCCGCCGCCAGGCTTACACCTTCTGGGATTGTGGCCACTCGCATCTGAGAGACTTTACAGCCCTTCTCTTCATCCCTCATACACGACCTTCGATGGGTCTTATCCACAATACGGTCCCCGTACTACTGGGCCCAGAAACTTCTGGGTAATCGGAGGAGAAACATCAAGCTCGGGCAGGTCCTCCTCGATCACCCGCCCTGCGTCTTCATGAATATCCACACGAGGGCTCAAGTGACATCGGTAATATTGCTCGAAGATCCATAGGCACCTCTCGGTATAAGTGTCGGCTCTTTGTAATCGTGACACAGCTTTCCTCTTTGATTCTCGTAGTCCGAGATCGATCTATGTAAGCCTTCATCGACCCGTCGACGACATTGATAACGCCGCCGACCTCCTAGAATAGTATCCCCGCGGCGAGGAGCATGGCATAAAAAACTCTCGACCGATTCTGTGAGTGACATCCGCTCGTTTATACGATGTAGGGTCCCATTTCTTCGACCTCCATGAAAGGCCCTTTCTGAAAATCCCTTACAAGTGTTTTTTGGGGAACCGCGGGGGAGAGTGGGGGGTTGTTGCCTCACCGTTGTAGTTGATCCGCCACGGATCAAGTGAGAGAGTTAACCTGCAAAAGTGAAAAGCGGAGTTAGAATAGTGCGGCGTAAAGAATTAACGGGGATAGGCCATGTATGGAATAGGAGAAAAAGTCAAAAATTCGATTACGCAGAAGCGACTCCGTGTGGCGGTGGTTTCGGCGGCCAGCGCGGTAAGTGGGCCGCGTGGGCCACCATGATTTCCCCCATTTTTGTCAAGGGATCAATGGCCCCGACGATCTCGTCTTCTCCGGCTCAAAAAATTCATACTAAAAACTCATGGTTTCCCCATATTATGCATGATTTTTTATAACTTGTTCTACCCTATTCCAACTACCATAAATACCAAAATTTTGAGCAAGAACACCAAAATTTGGACCACTACAAATCATTCTACCCCAACATAAACTACCCCGTATTTAGCAGATCTTCAGTATAAAGTGTTGCTAAGATGTTCTGAACATGAATTAACCCTCCATGATCTAAGGAACTACCCTCCCTAAGGACCAAAAACCCCGTTTTGTCTAGAAAATCAAATTTCTTCCTAATCTAGTAAGTTAAGCATGGGTTTTTCGAAATAAATAGTCATATACAAGTTATAGGTTAGTAAAGGAGAGCATAAACCTTGAAATGGTGAGAGATCTGCAAGCCTGACAAGAGAAGAATGAACTTTGGGGTGTAGAGGAAACTTTTGTTATCAGATTTTGTGAAAGGATTTTTTTTTTGTAAATAGTAAGGGGTAGGGTGGTTATAAGGGATTGGGGAGGGAGATAAGGGGTTGAGAAGTATATAGGGGGGAAGGATTTTCCTGGAAAATGGAGGGGGTTTTCGATTATGGGGGACGAGAGAAGTGGGAGGGGTGAACTCCCTTTATTTTTTGGATTCTACCCGATGACCGCTGCGACGGCCCTTGGACCGCTACAGCGGTACAGCTATAACGGTGGCACTGAAACATTTTAGTTTCATTTGTTTTGTTTGTCGTTCATTCTTTCCCCATAGCAATGGCTCGAAACCCTGTTCTCATGAGGTATGACCCAGCAAAGTGACCCTTACCTCACCCCATCCGTTCGGGGACGAACGATAGTTTAATTAGTATCTGGTGTAACGACCCGTCCGGTCGTTATTTAATATTTCGCGAAATGCCCAATCTCGATCAAGGATTGTAAATAGTAAGCTTTTTGATGTGTTTCAAGAGTTAAGAGTGGGAAAAATAAATTTTGAGCTAGAAAATAAAGCGGGCTGCTATAGCGGTCAGTAGACCGCCATAGTGGTACCGCTATAGCAGCTTAGCGACCGCCGCAGCGGTCCAAGCGGAACAGTAGCCCGAATTTCTGTACTGAGTCTATTTTTCGCTCTCTTTTCGACAAAAGACTCTTAAGGGCTGCTTCTAGGGTTCCTCATGAAAGAAAAACCATGGACCCCAAGAAAAAGAAAACCCTTCTAATTTCTTTTCCACCCTTCCCTATGAACATTATCAGGCATGGAATCGGATAAAGGCTAAGCAGATAAGAAATTCTCGGAGAATCAAATATATGTTCCTCAAAGAGGTAGGTTATTATTTACTTTAGTTAGACTTTGATTAGCGAATCGTATATACACTAGAGTTGATGGGAGAATGCATGCTTAGGTCTTCAGACACGGGTTTGGATGGACAGACTTGCTAATGTGACTAAAATATGGTATAATTATGGTTACAATAATATAGTGTGGTTTAATAGGAAGTAATGTTGTCGCTAAGGAGATACCTCGTGTTTACTATTATGCAACCCTAGAAGGGGGTGAAATTCAGTCTGTATGTCCTATTTTGTTGAATGTTCATAAGGTTGTTTCCTTGAAAATAAGAGGTTGTATTAAAAGAAGTATATTGAGTTGGGTTGACATTAAGCCCATCAAGGGCTGGAATTATGAGTGATTTGTCATTTAATTTCGTGCATTTCACTGCATGGTTTATGCTGAGATACAGGTAACAGGCAAGGCTGAGTATGGGCATTTTGTTATCCGGCCTTGTGGCCGTGGAGTTGAGTAGTTGAATTACAAATATGTATATGAATTTGAATCCGCGATCGAGGTTCATTCCGGGGCGGAGGTTTTATGCTCGGGTCCGAGGGGTATTCCGAAACGAGTGGTACATGGACACCATGGGTCCCCTGCAGGTCATGGCTACTGAGCTAAGACATCAGCTAGCGTGTATGTACAGTGTGTTTGGGCCCTGCATCGCATTTGCATTTCACTACATCTCATGATTTACGTTATACATGTGTGTACTACTGTCTTTAACATTGCTCGTTTATTTCATGTATATTGTTGAGAGTCTGGTGGAGAGGGGGTTACACAAGGTAGGTGTAGTGTTGGTTGTCAGATAGTGATTTATTTTTCCAGATACAGTGTATTGTAGTAGTAATGTGAGTAGGTGAACTCCTTTAACAACAAGGGTAAAAGTATAGCATACGGTGAGTGGGAGAGCGAGAGTTACTAGGTTGGATGAAGGTAGGGAATGGTTATAATTTATCATAGAACACCTTATTTTTGGGAATAAAAGAATTGAGCTTCCAGAGTAGTAAGGTACGTGAGTTAATGCTGTAGTAATCTTTATTTAGAATCTTGAGGTTCCTAGACTTAATTGCTTATCTTATTGACTTTATATCGTATTGCGTGAACTAATCTTAGTCAACCTATGATGCTTACCAGTACGCGTGGTGTACTGATACTACTCTTGCTACGCCCTTTCTGGGTGTAGATGTGTGTAGGTCTTAGCTAAAGTTTCATCGCGTGGATCTATCAAATATTCTCCTACAGCTTCGCCTATCTCATTCTTAGCGGAGGCTGTGTCATTTATTTTGTCTTCTTGTATTTTAGGAGCTCTTGTACCTATCTAGACTAGATCCCAGGAATTTCTTCTTAGTTTTATTGTATTTAGAACACAATCTGGACGAAGTATTTATTTTAAATGTTGTAAATTTTACAGATGGTGGTCGTACGTTTTAAGGGTTGGGTTATTGGCAAGGGTTCGCCTACTAGGTTAGTAATATGGTAGGTACCTGCACGACCCGCATTTGGGTCATGACAGCCAGTTACTACAGTAGATTTGTTGTAGGATTTTCTTCTATTTCGGCACCACTAACGAAGCTAACTCAGAAATCAGCTAAATTTCAGTGGACGAACGCGTGTGAGCGCAGTTTTCAGGGGCTGAAGGATAGATTGACTTCGGCCCCAGTCGTGACACTTCTTGAAGGATTGAAGGGTTATGTTGTCTATTGTGATGCCTCAGGCGTTAGGCTCGGTTGTGTGTTGATGCAGCCTGGCAAATTTATTGCTTATGCTTCAAGGAAGTTGAGGAAACACGAAAAAAACTACCCGACCCATGATCTGGAGTTAGCTGCGGTTATTCATGCATTGAAGATGTTGAGGCACTATTTATATGGTGTTCATGTTGATATTTATACAGACTACCAGAGTCTCCAATATATTTTCAAGAAGAAGGAATTGAATTTGCGGCAAAGACGGTGGTTGGAGCTACTAAAAGATTATGATGTGAATATTTTATATCATCCTGGAAAGGTGAATGTAGTAGCTGATGCTCTTAGCTGCAAATCCATAGGTAATTTATGTGGTTTTCAGCCGGAGAAGAGGGAGTTAGCTCGTGAGCTTCAACAGCTAGTTAGCCTAGGAGTTCGCTTGATGGACTCGGGCAATACGGGAATTACTGTCCATAATTCAGCTGTTTCATCCTTAGTAGTGGAGGTGAAGAAGCGCCAATATGAGGACCCTATGTTAATTCAATATGGAGATACAGTTCCTCAGAAGAAGAAGTCACCATTTGAGGTTCCTGTAGATGGAGTTCTCAGGTATCAAGGCAGATTATGTGTTCCTGATGTTGCAGGGTTAGGTCGACAAATTCTAGGGAAAGCTCATCATTCCCGTTATTCTGTTCATCCAGGAGCAATAAAAATGTATTATGATCTCAAGTCAATTTATTGGTGGGATGGAATGAAGAAAGATATAGTAGAGTTCGTGGCTCAATGTGCCAATTGCCAGCAGATGAAAACCAAGCATCGGAAGCCTAGGGGATTACTGCAAGCTATAGAGATTCTGACTCGGAAATAGGAAGTAATTAATATGGATTTCATTACAGGCTTACCCCGTTCTCGGCGTAAGTATGATTCTATATGGGTGATTGTCGATAGACTCACAAAATTAGCTCATTTCCTGCCTATCAGAAGTATGTACTCAGCAGAAGATTATGCAAAGCTGTACGTCAAAGAGATAGTACGACTTCATGGTGTTCCAGTATCTATCACTGCTAGAGGAGCACAGTTTACAACTAATTTCTGAAAATCTTTTCAAAATGGTTTGGGGACTCAAGTGAGTCTTAGCACAACATTTCATCCACAGACCGATGGATAAGCTGAGCGTACTATTTAGACCCTTGAAGATATGTTAAGGGCATGTGTGCTAAATTTTAGAGGTAATTGGGATAATCATTTGCCGCTTATTGAGTTTGCGTACAATAATAGTTACCACTCCAGTATTAAGATGACCCCGTATGAAGCTTTATACGAGCGAAAGTGTAGATCACCAATTGGATGGTTTGAAGTGGGAGAGAAGAAATTAGTAGGACCAGATTTAATCCAGCAAGCGATGGAGAAAGTTAAGCTTATTCAGGATCAATTAGTAACAGTCCAAAGTCGACAGAAGTCTTATGCGGACAATTGCCGATGAGACTTGGAATTCCAAGTTAATGACTGGATATTCTTGAAGGTGTTGCCGATGAAAGGCGTTATAAGATTTGATAAGAAGGGTAAGCTTAGCCCTCGATACATTGGACCCTACAAGATTGTCTACAAAGTGGGTCAAGTAGCCTATGAGTTAGATCCACCTTCAGAATTGGAGACAGTCCATCCGGTCTTTCATGTTGTCATGCTTCACAAATGTGTTGGAGCTCCTTCTAGGGTTGTACCTGCGAATGATGTCCAAGTCACAGAAAAATTATCCTAAGAAGAAGTTCCCATTGCAATCCTGGATAAATAAGTTCGGAGGCTGAGAACTAAAGATGTAGCCTCAGTGAAAGTTCTATGGAGAAACAATAATAGGGAAGAAATGACTTGAGAAGTTGAGGAAGATATGATGTCCAGGTACCCACATTTGTTTGCACTCCCAGAGGAAGTTCAGACAGAGACATCATTGTTTTCAGGTGCGTAATGCTTTCCTTTTATAGTTCCTTGGCCGTGTGGGGCTGTTATTGTTATTGTAGCCCTATGAGGCACTGTATATTTTGGATTGTTGTGACAGGATGGCAGTGGTACAATTACAGGAGAAACTCTGGCAAAATATTTCGTAGAATTCCTAAGAGTTTAACATTCGAGGACGAATGTTTCTAAGGGGGGATGAATGTTACATCTCGTAGTTTTGTACGTTGAGATTCGTTAGGTGTTAGTTGTTCAATTATAGACACTGGAGTCATTTTCTAGGATATATGAGATTATATGCGCCTATCTTATGGTTATGAGGGTTTAAATTCATGTAATAGGTCATGGAAGGATTGGAGAACAAGTGAATTAAGGAAATTAAGTTTGTTGGAACTTTGGAGAAAGGATGGGCAAGGTTTCATACGATAATTTTGGTCTAACTTGAGAAAGGAATATCTCCTAGTATATTAGGAGTTTTTAAGTGAAACAAAATCCTAAATTGAAGCTCAGGAAGTCTAGTTTCCAACGCAATAAACCGCGTATCGATCCGACATCAGAATCAAACGTTATGGGCATTTCAAGATGGACCGCCAGAGTAGGAATTAACTCTGCTCATGTGCGCCTGGGAGTGGCACGAACATGCAGAGGAGCACTGAGAAACTCGCCCCAAGGCTGCGCGTAGCAAATATTAAGTCGGTGCAAACCGGCTGCAAAACAAGATAAAAAGGGGATTTACCACTCATTTTCACTCATCCACCCCTCAAACCTATCCCTAACCCTCTGTAACATTCTCCCAACTTCCACCCATAAAATTGTAGCTCAAATCAAGTGAAATCTTGGGATTTAGGTTCGGATAGCGTATAGTTGTGATTATAGTATCGTATTGCGGTGGATCTTGGCTTGGATTCAAGGTGAATATTGAAGATATTGTTGTTCTAGCGAGAACAAGGTATGAATCTCTTCTTATTGCTATTGATTTAAGTTTATTTATGAAGATAGAGCTATTAAATAATCGTATAATGAATTAGTTGATTGAGAAATCGGGTAAACATCGTGTGGGATGTTTTATGGAGTATATTGGTACTGAGGATGATGTTGTTAATGTTAGTGTTGTTGTTGTTATTGGTTGTTGGTATTGTGATTTCGGACTAGGGATATAAACAGAGGAGATGCTGCCCGAATTTCGGCAGATTCTAAAAGGATTAATTTGAAGGCTTAAGACAAGCATATGACGATAAGCCTAACAATAGTATGAATTCTCTTGAATGTAGATTTATGAGCTTGGGAGGATAAGCGTTAAGTAGTTAAGGAGACCAAAAAGGTATGTTAAAGCTAATCCTTTTCTTTCTAAAGGCATCATTCTCTTCTTATGAACCCATTCTCTTCTTATGAACCCATACATGACTTCCATAATATGCTTATTCCCAAAAAGCTAGAAGTTCATGATTCTCAAAGTTCTTATGATGCTAAAGATAGATGTTTTCTATGATAATAACGATGATGATGATGATCCCTTTTCTGGAGATTCTAAAGCTTATGGTTTTGATGCCATTATGAGATTATTGAGCTTATTTCATGATTTTCTTAATTTTATTCATTGTTGTTGATCTCACCTTATGATAATTGTTCCTTCAAGGTGAGATATAACGATGATGATTGTTTCATAATATAAATTGGAGGTTACCGACCTTACGTCACTCCGATAAAGTAGTAGCATTTATTTGGGCTCTCGTGCATGCTTTATATATGTATGTATTTTCTCACACCACGCCGTACTATAGCCAGCTGGGCAAATATATAGAAGTACACACCACTACAGTGGGCAGCTTATGATATCGTCACGGACGTGGGATAATGATGATAACACCGTGCCTATATGGCCGGGCAGCAAAACACCGTACCTATATGGTCGGGCAATTTACTTATATATATTTATGGATGTTGTTTTGAAAATAAAAGGTAGCATGCATGGTATCCGCCTTAAGAGGCAATCAGATGTACAGGTTATCTCTTTGTCCCATGATTCTTTATTTCTTGCTTATGTCGTTATTCAGTAAGTTATTCATACTGACGTCCTTTCTTATGGACGGTGCGTTCATGCCCGCAGTTAGATCGGGAGACGGATCTGATCCTTAGGAGCTTCATCAGTGGAGTCTCAGGAGCGCTCCATTTGCTTCGGAGCTGCAGTCTATTAGTATTACTCTTTTGTGTATATACTTGGGAATGGCGGAGTCCTGCCCCCGTCCTTATGGATTCCTATATTCTATATAGAGGATCATAGACAGATGTATGTAGCTAGATGTCCCATAACCTTATCAGTTCATATTATTGTATAATATTTTGGCAGCCTTGCCGGCTTATGATGATGGGCATAGTTGTTGATGATTATATAGAAATGTGCCGTTATCTTGTGACATGTGCCCTTACAGATTATAATACCCATGAGCTATCTTTGTGGTCCACCTAGAAATGATTATGAGATGTATGTTCAGAGGTGCTCGGCAAGTTAGCTCCGGGTGCCCGTCATGGCCCTCTGGTTGGGTCGTGACATTTTCTCTATCTCTTCTTCTTCCTCCTCAGAGTCGAACAGGTTCTTAACAGGGATCTCAATATCCAAGTTGATTGTGGTGCCAGAACAGGTTCATCCACTCGCCCTTGCGCCTTCAATGCTTTAAATTCAGCCTTCAACTTTGCCAACTCTGCACTAATAATGCTGGGCCACCACCGGGTGCTGTCCGTTCTAAAGCAGCCAATCTCGTCTCAAGCCCATCTAATTGAGTCTGGTAGAACCGGTGAGACTGTTGATATTCCTCTTGAATCTCTCTTGTGGCAATGTTGATTTGCTTGGTTATCTGGGGTTTAAGCTGGGCCATAATCACCCCGATGTGGTGGTGGTGGAGAATGTTTTGAAGTCTATTTCTCTGTAGCTTCCTCTGGAGAATGTCAACAGATCAGCCCCAGACTGCACTGCCAGTGGTGGAACGGATGAAGTAGTAGCACTCGCGGTAGCGGCACGGCGAGCGGTGGTGGTGGTGGTATAGCGATGGAACGAAGCAAACGGTGGCCGGTGCTAGGGTTAGTGGCATGGGCTTGAGCTATAGCATCAGTACTATACGCTTCAGGAACAGCAAGATCAGTAGTAGCAGCATCTCCCGTGGCCCCTAAATCTGACTCCTGTTGAGTTTCCACATCTCCAGTGGTTTGTGCCTCAAATATGTCCCCCGCACCCTCATTCTTACTCTTTCGCCAATCCCCAAATTGAGTGGCCTTAGTGCCCCGGTCTGGAATGTCAACGACCTGGGCTCGTTTGTACAAATCTGTGATAAGACACGGGAATACCAATGAGGTCTGAGACTGGGGTGCTCTCTTTTGAATCTCATCAGTTGTCAGTCGCCCTATATTCAGCGGATACCGACTCATCTTTGAGGCAAGAGCTATTGCATGGGCAACTATGATGGTGTTGTTATTTTGAGTCACCAGTAGTCTATATCTTATCAGGAGCCACCAGAATCAAGCCTCCCTATTGAGTGTATCCTTGACTATCTTTAGGGTTGGACTACTCACCCATTCTACCTGTGGATGGGCAAGAACCGCAGCTGCCATTTGATCACCGTCCTCTGATTTCGACGCTCTAATTTGTCTAAATTTTCTTTCTCATTTTCTGGTGCCCGAAATAAACTTTATTGATAGCAGCAGTGGAGATGTCTACTTTTACCTTCCTCACTCTGATTTCATCAAATATCGGGAATTGAGGATTCGTTTGGCTGGGCTTCTTCAATTTCAACAACTCAGCCCCATATTGGCATCAAATTCTCGCACAATGATCGGACAATAATCCCTATAAGGTTCAGCGAACACCCCAAGCCTATAGAATCGGAGGGTCTCGGCGGTGTTGGGAAAAGCCTCGAGACCCTCAAACACAAGTCGCCGCCCTTCCCATATACTCCTCTTCGGCTTCCCCCTCGCTTGGTGAGAGAAATATCCTCCTCATACAGCTTTTTAGACCCTTCAACCCCAAACCGCAAAGCATCCTACGGCAGTGTTTTACTCCTTAAAACCAACCTGCGCCTGCCCTGCATTGACTCAGATCAGCCGCTCTCATGGGTACCTCCCTCGCTGAGGGTTCTCTTGATGCAGACCCGCTGCCTGCAACCTTTGCACTATTAGAACCACCTTTCGAGGACTCTCCTTCTCCCTCTTCGGAGTGTGCAGAGGTGGAAGGAGTCATGGGCTCGGGTGAAGGTTTTGAAGCCCCTCGAACCTTCTTTGTCGGCATGACCTTATCATCGGAGGTCTCATATCTCAGGCCATGATCTATCTCTAGTTCGTCTTGAGCTCGGCCTCGGCCCCTACCAGCTCGGGGCCTTGCACCCCTTCGGACACCATATTTTTTAACCATATCTGCAAAAGAGCTGTTGTTAGTAACAGGTCTTAGAAATTAAAATCAAAAGAAAACAGAAAAATCTTGTTGGATTTTTTATTTTTTTGGAGGTCGTATAAGTCTTTCACGGAGAGTATAATATTATACGGTCCGTATAAATTGATGACTATGAAAGGCAGAAACTTCAGAAGTTACATTTTGTAATACGAACGATTTTCACGAACCGTATAATATTATACGGTCCGCATAGCAGCTTATACTTATGGAATAAAACCTCTGCTTCTAGCCATTCTTATACAACCTCAAGTTTTATGAAGTTGCTTCATTCACAGACAATCATCACACACACACATTTCTTCCATAGTTGCAATTCCTACGGGGTTGGGTTACTCAAACTTCACCCATTTTTCACATTTTGACTGTTTATTAGCATTCAAATTGAGCAATTTTGGCGGGCATAACAATATTGGAATCCAAAATTAAAATTTGTCTATTGAAATGCCCTCCAACCCATTAGGGTGTTGATTTCTCAACCCCATGAATTCACCATAGGTCATTATACTTATCCCCATTTAGAAAAATCATGAACCATGGAAATTTTCACTAGAACCCTATGTAAATCAACACCCAACAATTAAATTACATCCATTTGAGTAAAATTAAAGACGGAAGCATCAACATACCCGTGGATTGATGATATTGAGAAGTATCCTTGAGGAAAAATTAGTGAACAACAAACACAACACTATTAAAATTCGAGCACGTGTTTTTCTTGCCTTTTTTTTTTAATGAACTAATGATGGTGATGATGAATTGGAAGGGATTGTTGGTGTTTTTATGGAGATTAAAGGGGAATTAGAGTGGGTTTAGGTTATGGAAATCGTGGGTTGAGTATTGAATGGGAGTTAATGGTTGAGGAAGTGGGAAAAAAATATGTGAGGCGTTTTATTTAAACCCTTCTGCTCAATTTTTTTATTTTATTTTTTTAGAGGTTATACGAGCCGTGTAAAATTACACGGTCCATATAACATCACTTTCATAGACTTGCCACTGTCTGAGTTACATCATTTTATACGATGACTTATATGGTCAGTGTAAAATTACATGGTCCGTGAAAGTGATCGTATTGAATGATGTACTTAAAACAGTGACCTTGCCAATTGTCTTACCTTTCACGACTGAGTTATACGACCCGTACAATGTTATACGGACCGTATAAGTCCAGTTTCCTCTAGTCTTCAGTGATTTTTTTTTTTTTTTTTTGCACTTTTCATCCTGCACCAAAACAAATGTTACCCTATACACATACTATCTAAGTTACAAAAGTTCAAAACCAACAAAAATTTAAACATGGGTTGCCTCCCAAGAAGCACTGGATTTAACGTCGCGGCACGACGGAGTCACCAACTTACTCCTGGTCAGGATTTTCGGGGTCAGCGTTCGTTCCCAGATGCTTCAACCTATACCGATCAACGATTCTATCCCCATCAATGCAACCATGATAGTGCTTCACCCTCTGTCCGTTCATCTTAAATTTATGAGTTCCATCTCCGGATTTCAATTTTCAATTTAATCACCCCATGGGGTGAAACATTATAACCTCAAAAGGACTGGACCACCTTGATTTTAACTTGCCCGATAGCAGCTTCAATCTAGAATTAAAGAGCCTGACAGGATCCCCTTATAGAATTTCTGCTTCAGAATTTTCTTGTTATGATACTGCTTCATCCTCTCTTTATACAATGCTGCACTCTCGTAGGCCTGGTACCGGAATTCATCCATCTCATTGAGTTGAAACAACCAGAGTTTGGTTGCTTCTTCCCAATCCATGTTCAATTTCTTTAAGGCCTACATGACCTTATGTTCAAGTTCAACTGGCAGGTGACAAGCTTTGCCAAAAATAACTTGAAAGGCGAAGTCCCAATCGGAGTCTTGAAAGTAGTCCGCTAAGGCCATCGAGCATCATCGAGCTTGCGAGCCCAATCAGTTCTGTTTGCATTCACCGTATTAGCTAAAATACTGTTGAACTCCAGATTGAAGACTTCAACTTGCCTATTTGTCTGAGGATGATAAGGTGTTGCCACCCTATGTTTGACGCCATATTTCTCCATCAATACCGCGAAGGCTCTGTTGCAAAAGTGAGAACCACCATCATTGATTATCGCTCTCGAGGTACCAAATCAGGTAAATATGTTTTTCTTTAGGAACCCCATGATACTCTTAGCCTCATTATTAGGTAAAGCCGCCGCATCTATCCATTTCGACACATAGTCCACAACCACCAAGATATACCTCATGCCATAAGAGCTCACAAAGGGCCCTACAAAATCAAAATCCCAATATCGAACACCTCCACTTCCATCACAAAGTTCATAGGCATCTCTTTCCTTTTACCTATACTCCCTTGTCTCTGACACTGATCGCAAGATCGCACCAACAGATTTGCATCATGAAAGAGAGTAGGATAGTAGTAACCGCATTCAAGAACTTTAGCAGCAGTCCGGTTACCACTATGATGTCCCCCAACTGGAGAGTCATGGCATGCCTTCAAAATCTCCATCACTTCACTTTCGGGAACACAACATCGAATGATGTTATCAACGCATGTTCTGAATAGGTATGGCTTGTCCCAATAGTATTGACTAGAATCCCGCAAGAACTTCTTCTTTTGGTATGCCTTGATCTCCTCTGGAATTATGCCTATTACCAAATAGTTGGCAATGTCTGCATACCACGGTGCCACCTCCATTGATACAACCAACACCCTCTTATCTAAAAATGCATCATCAAAGTATGGCTCATCTGAAGGTCTTCCATCTTCTCCAAGCCGAGAGAGATGGTCGGCAACCAGATTCTTAGTTCCCTTGCAATCTTTCACCTCAAAATCAAATTCTTGCAGCAACAGCACCCATCAAATCAATTGCGGCTTAGCTTCCTTATTTGCCATTAGGCACCTTAATGCAACATGATCTATGTATACTACAATTTTGGACCCCAACAGATAGGCTTGGAATTTTTCAAAAGCAAAGACTACAGCAAGCAGCTCTTGCTCAGTCACTGTGTAATTCATCTGAGCTGCATTTAATGTTCTGCTGGAATAATATGTGGGGTGTATGATTTTATTATGTCTCTGGCTAAGCACAACACTGATAGCAAAAACGCTCGTATCACACATCAACTCGAACGGCAGAGACCAGTCTGGAGAGACAATAATAGGAGTTATGGTCAAAAGCTCCTTCAGTTCATAGAATGCCTTTCAGTGCTTCTCATCAAATTCAAACGTAGCCTCTCTTTTAAGAAGGTTACACATCCGGTTGGCAATTTTTGAGAAATCCTTGATGAAACACCTATAGAAACCAGCATGTCCCAAGAAACTTTGGAGACCCTTAACTGAGATAGGTGGAGGAAGCTTTGAAATCACATCAATCTTCGCCTGATCGACCTCAATCCCCTTTTCAGAGATTTTATGCCCGAGGACAATCCCTTCCTTCACTATGAAGTGTCACGTCTCCTAATTCAGTACCAAATTAGGCTGCTCATAGTGTTTAAGCACTCAACCCAAATAGTCAAGACAGTCATCAAAAGAATCACTAGCAACCGAGAAGTCTTCCACCATATTAGAAAATATCAACATCATACATCGTTGAAAGAAAGCCAATGCATTGCAGAGACCGAAGGGAATCCTGCTGAAAGCGAATGTCACATAAGGACAAGTAAATGTCGTCTTCTCCTGATCCTCAAAGGCGATGTTAATCTGTACATCCCGAATACCCGTCAAAGAAGCAATAGGAAGACTTCTCAGGATCAAGAGGAGAAGACCTAATTAGCCGCACATGTCCTAACTTTAAATGATCACAACTTCTAATGTATAATATTCTAGCAATGAAACAAGATATCAAGTTCAGTTCCTGAAGTAGTCTAGTTTCCAAAATTTCAAACCCTCAAATCGTTACGTTATGGGTATTTTACTGAAAGTTATCCTGTCAAAAGAACAGACCGCATAAATGAGCACCTAGGGAGCACTCCACGCCTGCCGAAGTGCCGAACCAAAAAAAGTTTATCCTCAAACACTGTTAATTAGGATCGTGGCATGGTGGCCAAAGCACCCGAGTGGAAAACTAAAAATAAAAGAATCATCAAGACATAGAAAAATCATACTTTCTCACAATTCTTAGAGCTCTTGAGGAAAAAACAAGTCAGGGTTCTGCACTACTTCCCGAGAAAATATTTTTATCCCTAATTTTTCTTAAAAATAAGAGATTAAAATCATTTAATACCTTTTAATTCATAAAAACTAGGTTTCCATCCATGAATCAAAGAGTTCTTCAAGACCCAAAATTTAGGGTTTGTGGAGACATTGTTGAAGATAAGTTTCATTACCTCTTAAAAGTAAATTTAGTAACTTTAGGATAAATAATGACTAGAGATTGCAAAATATTATAAGAATTGAGGGTGGAAAGTGATGGAAATCCATTACGTCATTGCCCCAAAATAGGTTGAGTCGTGGCACGGCACCTGATGTCTGTCAATTTGCACCGAACTAAATGAACATTATTTTGCATCATACTTATTGTGGTAGATGAGCCGTCACAACCAAGCCTATTGGTGTCATTTTTTACAACTCTCTTACGTTAACCTATTCTTGTCACTTTTAGTTAGACTTGAGAAAGTGAGGCTCCCTGAGAAACTCGCGTGTGATTTGCATAACAACTTTTCAAAATTCGCATTGCATTAGTATTACTATTTGTGTACATTAAGGAAAATAGATCTTTTATATAATTCTAACTCTTCAGATATAATGTATTTAGCAAACTTCATGGGTAATCCCCGAAATTAAAAAGTTTACCTATAGGCTAGATTTTCTGGCATCTTGCTCCTCAGGCCTGACTTTTCTGATTTTGTTTTTTATATCATGTCACCTTGGCCAAGTTGAACGTACATATATAAATATATGTTTACCATGTTATGTATATGCATATGTAACATTATATTTGGACATAGCTCTTAGACGCACGCTTATTTTCACACTCACTTTTTGAATCATTTGACCTCAATTTGCACGTATCATACTCGAGGTTCGAGTGACCTCATCATGTATATTTGAATATTTTGTAGTTTCTCTAGCTTCGATACATCCGTACACTGTTGTAAGAATTTGGGATCTTAATCCAATATATCCGACTTATACTTGTTACCATACCACTCTTTTTTTCTATAACATAACACGGGGCTTCGGTTCTTAAATTCAGTTTGGTTACCATAACGCAGTCTAGTATACACTAGTCTACTCATCTTTTCTCCTAACCGAGTTGTAAGCAGCACTCGGTGCAACACATCTAAACATAACGCAAAGCGACTTAAAAGAACTCTTTCATGAATCTTTAAAAGAAATAACATCATAAAATTTAAATGCTTTTTTTCTGCTGAATATGCAGAAAATGAATATAATGCAAAGTGGACATCCATGTTATCCTTTTATCTTTGTATATGAATTCTCTAACTTTGAAGAACTGAAGGATTGCCGAGGACACAAATTTCCTGCTAATCCTCAAAATATCTAAATGAAAGAATAAATAAAGAAGAACAAAGTGTCTCCACAGGTAGCAAATGCGGAGCTCACTAATAGCTTGTGAGAGTGAGATGGTATCCTAGCTCGAAACCTGCTTACCAGTCAAATTTTTGCCTACATTAATATATGTCAATGTAGGCTGCCACGAAGATAATGTCAGTATACCACAATGGTACATAATAATTCTCATCACCCCTTTACCAAAACTGGAATAAGACTGTCACGATCAAATTCGAGGGTCATGAAGGCACCCACGCTGTCCCCCCAGGTAGACGAACCTTTCCCAAAAATCATATCAAACTTAATAAGAAGGAAAAGAAATACAGAAAGTCACAGGATCAATCTTGCCATATATATAATAAGTGCGGAAATATTTAGAAGTTACAGCCCTGAAATCTGGTCTTAACTTTTACAAAAGTTTCTTAGAGGAAAACATAATCTGCTTTACTGAAATACCATTCTTCATAAACTAAGTAAATACTATCCGGAAGATAGGGAAATCGACAAAAACATAAGGAAATAATTCTAGGGTCACGCAGCTCCAACTAGTAGCTCACCTTATCGTCTCTGATGAATCATCTCAAGATCAGTCACGAGGTCTCGAGCAGGAACATGGATCAAACTCTGCACTCAACAAAAAGTGCAGCAAGTATAGTATGAGTACACAACATACCCCTCTAGGTATCATAAGTCGACAATGATTAGATAACGCATGAAAGTTATAGAAATTGACAAGTAGAGCAGATACGACATCAAGTACGATATGACAAGTGGACCAGATAAGACAATCAAGTACAATCCCGAAATCAACTTCAAGTAAGAGTACAAAAAGAGTATGATAGTACCAAAAAAAGCAACTATGAGTGGATAAATGAATGTGATGCAATACAATGCAATGCAATGGCCAACTTTCCATATCTGTACACATATGCTAAGGGCAACACCTCCAAGCCATAAACCATGGGGGACCCGCAAAGCCCATATACCACCCGAAATAGTTCCTATCGGGCGTTCACAATCAATATATCATCCACCCGAAATAGTTCCCATCGAGCGTTCACAATATCCTTCTTACCTCTTTCCGGCCTCATAGGACAATACCATACCTCAATTCCACGATAAAAGCATCAATAGAACATATGTATGAATGAATGTACATGAAAATATCATAATGCCAAATATCAAGGATGCAGGAGGTAAGTAAGTGTAATGACAAATCATTTAGGACATCATTTCCAAGCATTATCCTTTTCTCGTAATTTTACCAACTCTTATGATGCATGACAATCTGAACAAAGAATTACATATAGATATCAAATATGGCTAACATAGCCCACATACTAGCTAACGATACCAACTTAATTCGAAATCAACTCAACACCATGCCTGAAGGCTCATTATGCTTTCTCCGTCAATCTATACAATCTACATATGTCTCTCTAATCAGAGTCTAACAAAAGTAAGTCGTAACCTACCTTGAAGGTCGAATAGATACCACAAACCTCAAGATAATACTTTTCTTTTTTCGAAGTGTTTCCGAACTATCGAAGTCTAATAAGCATAAATTTTATGACAAAATATGAATCTAAGGATACTCAAATAACTGTAAAAGGATTTGGGTCAAAAAAGTCAATCCAAAAGCCCAAATCCAAACCCCGAAGGACAAAACGGTACTTTATGTCGAAATTGAACTCAACATGATCAAATTAGTAATCTAAATGGTCATACCAACCCAAAAATACCCATATTTCTATACTTATATTGAAAACCATAAACGAACCTAAAATAATCAACCCTGAGCCCTAACGGGAAAATTGAAATTTTATTTGAAAATTGGTTTACCCATGACTTAATTAGTCTAAACCCAGAGAATGACTCAAAACCGGCTTCACTCAAAACCGGCATCAATTCGATTTCCAATTTGATGAAATTCATAATTTTAACTTAAAGCTTTAAAACCCCAAAAAGTGACCCCCAACTCTGGCGACCAAATCAAATTTTTCCTTTCAAAATAGTTTCTCCTCAACTCAATGAATTTAAATCCAGAAAACCCAGTCAAAAAGACTCCAACTTGACCTTAAATTTTTTATTTTTCTGAAAATCTAACTTAGGGTAATAATCCCCAATTTTTGAACACCCAACCAGGAAATCAACGCTAAATAATGTAA
Organism: Lycium ferocissimum; assembly: GCF_029784015.1. Classification (NCBI taxonomy): domain Eukaryota; kingdom Viridiplantae; phylum Streptophyta; class Magnoliopsida; order Solanales; family Solanaceae; genus Lycium; species Lycium ferocissimum. Next base: position 31,121,852 of record NC_081344.1, read on the forward strand.
CAAATCAATGGAGCACCGTGAAATAAGGTTTATATACTTACCCCCAAGCAAATACGAGAAGAATGCCTTTGAAATCGCCTCAATCCGAGCTCCCAAACTTGTAAGAAAAGTAACTAAATCTCGTAATAAGTGAAGAAGAAAAAAAAATGTCGTAGCTGTTTCGGTCCAAATCAGGTACTAGATGATCAATAAACTCACATTTGACAAGCCCACTGCAATCCTTGCAAAATTCCACCCAAGATAGCCTTTTGAATCACCCAATTTGGCCTTAAAATAAGACAGATATGTTGTCTCCAAGTTTTGAATGAACGTAGAAATTGAAGGGCGAACTTTCGAGACATAATTGGTCTTTTTGGAATTTTTACACCAGAAATTGCAAAATATTAGTTTTAGCACCTGAAACTCATCCAGAACCTCCCGGACACAAACCATATACACATTTCAATCATAAAACACGTTACGGACCTGCTCGTGCACTCGAAAAGATGTAATCTTGACCCGATGTTGACCATGGGCCAACTTCAAATCCTTAACTTAATTAGCTTCTTTACCAATGACCCAAATCACAGTCGATTCCCACGGGACCTGAACCAATGACTTGACTAAGTCACAAATTACATTCCAAACCTAATAGAATTGACAAAACTTTGAAAAAAGACATAAATACCTCGGAAGTTGACTTTGGTCAACTATTCCATTTTCTTCAACTTAGAAATTTTTAAATTCCTCAAACTAACAAAAACCAGCCTGATTGCCTCAGGAATCTTACCACCATCCTCCCAAGTTATAAATGTCGAAATGATACTACGGGAAGGATATTTTGAGGAAAAGAAGTCAAGAAGCTCAAACTGACCAAACGGGTCGTCACATCAGATACCAATTAACAATCGTTCATCCTCGAATGATAGAGAAAAGTATGAAAGCTGACGGCAACCAAGGAATATCTATTACAAACATCATGGAAGCCTCCACATGTAAGAAATACGTCGATAGTACCGCTCGTTCATTTATCAGTCAAAACTTCCTATAACTTAACTTAATGATCCAAATTTCCATCTTCCCATACCCAAAATTTGTTCCACCGATGATTTTTATATATTTGAACTAACTCCAATCAAATTTCTTGATTTCGATTATAATCAAACCTCTGAACGCGCTTGATTGTGTAATGACTCGCTAGGTCGTAATGGGGGGTGACTTAGAAAACTAAACCTCTGTTGAGAATTTTGAGTCTGCAGGTGAGTCCATAGAGCATTTTTACGTATATGTGCATGTTTTGTTTGCGTCTGTAGGGCCTCAGATTAGTGTTGGGTTGTTTGGATGAAAAACTGGTGGGAAAAATCGAGCTACTGGTAAAAATAGACTGCTGCAGCGGGTAAGGGACCGCTATAGCAGGTTCATTGTAGCGATGATAAGCTCATCACCGCAGGGAGCCAGGTACTAATGAGGTCCACCATAGCGGGAGGGTTCCTGCTATAGCGAGACCGCTGCAGCGGTCGACGCGAGGCAGAATCCGTGTTTTATATTCTTTATTCTGAACCCATTTCCCACACAACTCCAAAACAGTATCCAATAACTTCGGTGGCAGAATTATAAGGCTAGGGCTAAAGTACTCTTGAAAGGTAAGTCTCAACCCTTGACTTTGTCCATTCCATCATCATGTTGATTCCATGATTAGTTAAAGGTTTGTTAATGGTGAATGGAAGGGTTAAACCCCTAGAACTTAAGAAACCCTTGATTAATGAATGGGTTATTGCTTTTATTGTTGTTTAATCATCTAGGAGTGTAGATTATCACTTCATAGGATTAGAATTGATTATTACACGATAGGAATGATGTATTGAGACTTAGGGTTTTATAAAGATGATAACTTTGGCCTAAAAGCTGCTTATAAAAGGGTTGGAACGATTAGAAAACCCATAAATGGATAGAATATGATTATTAGGGTTGATATTATGATGAATTCACACTTAGTAATAGTTCACCCATTTAAAAAGGGTAGGAGTAGTTGGGTTCTTTTCCCTAAATTGTTGTATTGATTGAATAGATGATTCGCATACTCATGTAGCACAATATTTCTAGACTTTGAACGTTCGGAAGCTTTGCGAAGGAGGAAAGCTATTGTGGAGTGATTGCATTGTCCCAGTTCTGTTTTGAGGTAGGTTATTGAATAGTTGATTGCATATGTTATGAAATCGATAGGAGAAGCATGATTAGGGCTTCAGACATAAAGTGTGTTTGGAAAGTCCTTTATTTGATATTGGTTGATTGATTTTGTGGTTAACTATTATGAAATGATAAAGAAGAAGTTCATAAATACTCTTCTTGATGACTTCGAGTAGTCCCTTATTCATGCTATTGATGAATTGATTGTTAAGTCTTGATATGACTTGTGACATGGTGACTTGTGTTCCTTGATATTGATTTATTGATTGTTCACATTCCTTATTAATTGTGGAACAGAAATACATTGCGATGAGAAAGATAATATAAATATGAAAAGACACATTTGATAGGGGGTGAGGATGTAGCCTAGTTTTGGGCTCGTGATCCGAGGTCAGTTCCGGAGAGAGTGGTACATGGACACTATGGATCCCCAACAGGTTACCATAGATCCCCTACAGGTCATGAATATCTGGGGAAAATAATACCATTTAGTATGTGTGTACATGGTTGAGATACTTTCATTATTTATTGCATTACATCAGACTTATGACTATTTGGGGAAACACTACCATTTAACATGTGCATACAAATATGTGACATAGTTAAGATAATTCGTGAGATACAGCTGCGTTGGTGATTACATGATTGAATTAATTTTATTGATTGTTGGTTGTGTGGGGCTTATCTTAATTTAGTGGGATGATTCTTGTTGAAAACTTCTTGTGGTTATGTGTTGTTGTGCTTATTAGTTATTTTACTGATTTTATGATTTATGGATGATACTATTCTTAGTCATCCTACGATATCTACAGGTACATAGTTTTTGTATTGTTACTACCTTGCTGCATTCTTGTGAGTGTAGATTGTGATAAAGAGGCATCTATGAGACCTCATATTTTGCATGAGGCTAGTTACCGATAGATTCGAGGGTGAGCTCTTATCCATGTCAGGCCGCCTGAAGATCTTCCTTACTTTAGATGTCTATTTCACTTCAGATATTTATGTTTATTTCAAACCGCTGTTCATTCTTAGACAGTTATGTTTTAGAGTCCTTGTATAATGACTTTTGAATTTTGGGATTGTAATAGTTATACTTTCGCACCTTTATTTATTCATGGCATGTCTAGACCTTTGAATGATTATTACTTTGTTTATATTCTTGATATGTCCAAAAATGGTTGGGTAATTGGTAATCATTGGGTGGTTGGTTAAGAGGATTGGTTCACCCACTAGGTGAATTAGTGTTGGTGCCACTTACGGTTACTTGGGTCGCGACAAAGCTAGTATCAGAGCTTTAGGTTTGTCAATCTCGTTGTATAAGGACATATCTGGTAGAGTCTTGCAGATCGGTACGGAGATGTCTGCACTTATCTTCGAGAGGCTATGGGACACTAGAAAAATTCAATTTCTTCCTTCTTTTGTGTTACTTGATTCCAATTGGTATCTAGATGATTTAAACTAGTATCTGACTTTTCTTTCTGTTCTCTCACTGATGGCGAGGACTCGCGCGGCAGCAGCAGCTAATGAGGTAGTTGCGATGGCCGTTGGGGTTGCAGCTCATGGGAAAGGTCAGGCCGCTGGAGCCGCAGTTCATGAAGGAGGCCAGGCCAGAGGCCATGGTCATGGTAAAGGCAGGGGAGCGCGCGGCCGGGGCCGGCTCCCGTGGTCGAATCGTCTTTGAGTACCCTAAGCCTCAGGTAGCTCTAGATGAGGCAACAGAGTTTGAAGCAACACCAGCTCAACCAGATATTATAGCTCCTCCAGTGTTTCCAGCAGTGATGGTTCGAGTGATGAACCTGCTGAATTATTTGATCGAGGCAGGTGTGTTACCAGCTGTTCTAGGTGCTTAGGGTGCCAAAGTGGGTGATCCGGCTCCAGGCGGAGTTCGTGCTCCAAGGTTACAGCATGCTGCAGCGGTGGCTCCTCATTTGGATGAGGCTCCAGGATTGGAGGTATTTTCTAGACCAGTGGGAGGGCCCGGTGTTGACCGGGGATGAGCATGATTTGTTTTGGAGGTTCACTAAGATGAAGCCTCCAGAGTTCTTCGGTATTGAGGTTGAGGATGTTTACGAGTTCATTAAGGACTGTCATGAGAGGCTCCATAAGATGGGGGCAGTAGAGAAGTATGGTGTGGAGTTTGTGACCTTCCATCTCTTGGGTGTTGCCAAGTTATGGTGGAGGGCTTTTGTAGAGTGTAGTCCAGTGGGGTCACCTCCGTTGACATTGACTCAGTTTTATCAGGTGTTTTAGACAAGTATATTTCTCATATTTTTGAGGGACTGTAGGCGTGATGAGTTTAGTAATATTGAGCAGGGTAATTTGTCTGTAGTTTCTTGTAAGGTTCGTTTCCATTCGTTGTCTCTCTATGCCCTCCAGCTTGTACCTACTGAGGAGGAGAGGGTTATGAGATTTGTGAAAGGGTTAAACACTGCTATTCAGTTGTCAGCTCTTCAGCTTGCAGCAATAGATGCTTCCTTTCAGGAAGTGGTGGATCATCTTAGGACCATCGAGGGTGTGAGGCAAAACGGTTATAATAAATACGCAGAGAAGAAGGGCCAAAATGGTGGTAGTTTCAGTGGCTCTTTCTCTAAGCTCCAGGGTTCCCAAGTCTTTTTGGGGCACCCTGTTCAGTCAGCCATACAGGCTACAGTTGGGGGCCCATCAGGGGCCAGTCAGCCAGGGGGTTCGCAGACTAGAGCTCAAGAATATGGTGGTTATTTGGCCTTATATGTTTCTGTTCAGCGCCCGATGCTAAATCGCGGATTCTTCAAGTGCGATGATACGGGGCATGTCAAGAGAAATCATCTCATACATAGGCAAGGTAGCCAGGGCACTCAGTTTAAGGCTCCTAGAGCTCCAGCATCAGGTAGATGGGGAGGATCTTATGGGGGTAATCACGCTCAGTCTGGGCGTGGAGGTCATACTACAAGTAGAGGTGGAAACCAGCCTAACAGAGGTAGGTTTCAGACTGGTAGAGGTGGACATCAGCCTGGTAGGGGCGGAGCCTAGACAGGGAAGGTTGATCACAATGGTTCGCAAGCTACTAGCGGACGGGTTCATTGTTATGCCTTTCCTGGCAGGACAGAGGTTGAGGGCTCAGACGTCGTTATTACAGGTAACATCTCAGTCTGTCACCGGACGGCTTTTGTATTGTTTGACCTAGGTTCTACATTTTCTTATGTGTCTATATATTTCTCTATGGGTCTTGATATAGTATGTGATTTACTTAATGCTCCTATACATGTATCTACTCCAGTTGGAGATTCTGTGATTGTAGATAGAGTTTTTCGATCTTGTACTGTCACACTTATGGGGTATGGCACCTAGGTTGACTGGTGATTTTAGACATAGTAGACTTTGATGTCATCCTGGGTATGAGTTGGCTAGCTCCTTATCATGCAATCCTGGACTGTCATGCCAGGACAATCACTTTTACCTATGCTCAGGGTGCCTAGACTTGAGTGGGCGGGTAACCTTAGTCCCTTCCTGAAGAAAATCATTTCCTTTATTCATGAAAATAAATTAGTAGATAGGGGATGTTTGGCTTATTTGGCACATATCCGTAATACCAGTTTTTTTGGTCCATCTCTTGAGTCAATTCCTCTGGTGCGTGAGTTTGCGAAGGTGTTTCCTGTAGACTTGTCGGGCCTGCCACCGAACCGTGACATTCATTTCTGCATTGACTTAGAGCCAGGGACCCGCCCCATTTCTATCCCTCCACATCGGATGGCACCAACAAAGTTGATGGAATTAAAAGAATAACTTCAGGATCTTCTTAGTAAGGGTTTCATCAGTCCGAGTGTCACCCCGTGGGGCGCTCCTATTTTGTTTGTGAAAAAGAAGGATTGGACTATGCGGATGAGCATTGATTACTGCCAGTTAAATCAAGTCACCATCCAGAATAAATATCCCATCCCTCGTATTGATAACTTGTTTGACCAGCTTCAGGGGGCTTCTGTGTTTTTGAAAATTGACTTGAGATTAGAATATCATCAGTTGAAAATTCAGGCGAAGGATATTCCTAAGACAGCTTTCCAGACAGGTATGGGCATTATGAGTTTCTGGCTATGTCATTCGGGCTTACTAATGCCCCAGCTGCTTTTATGGATTTGATGAATGACATTTTTTAAGCCATACTTGGACTCTATTGTGATAGTTTTTATTGATGACATCTTGGTTTACTCGAAGAGTAAGGAAGATCATGAAAACAATTGAGAGTTGTCCTTGGGTTGCTGAGAGATGAGGAGTTGTACGCCAATTTCTCTAAGTGTGAATTTTGGCTTGCATCTGTGTCCTTCTTGGGGCATGTAGTTTTAAAGGAGGGGATTATGGTGGATCCGAAGAAAATTGAGGCAATGAGGGATTGGGCCAGACCCACTTCTGTGACAGAGATTCATGGGTTTGGCTAGTTACGACCATCGATTTGTGGGGGTATGCCTCTATTGCTTCGCATTTGACCCGTTTGACTCAAAAAGGTACCTTTTCAGTGGTCCGACGAGTGTGAGGAGAGCTTGCAAAAGCTCAAGACCTTGTTGACTACAACTCTTATTCTATCTTTGCCCGTGGAGGGCAAGGACTTTGTGTTTTGTTGTGATGCATCTCATTCTAGTTTGGGTGCTGCTTTGATTCAGGAAAAGAAGGTGATTGCTTATGCTTCCAGACAACTGAAGATTCACGAGAAAAACTATCCCACCCATGATTTGGAGCTGGCAGTGGTAGTTTTCGCTTTAAATATTTGGAGACACTATCTCTATGGTGTCCATTGTGAGGTTTTCATAGATCATTGCAGTCTTCAGCATGTCTTTAGTCTACGGGATCTTAATTCTAGGCAGCGGAGACGGATGGAGTCTCTTAAGGATTACGATATTACTGCTTTGTATCATCCTAGCAAGGCAAATATGGTAGCAAATGAGCAGGAGATCAACTAGTATGCGGAGTTTGGCTCGTTTGATTGTTTCAGAGCGTCCGTTGGCCCGGGAGGTTCAAACTCTGGCTAATGGATTCATAAGGCTTGATGTGTCTGGTTCGGGTAGAGTATTAGCTTGTATTGAGGTGAGATCATCGTTTCTAGAGCAGATTAAGGCCAGACAGTTCGAGGATGCAAGTCTGAGTAGGATTGTGATAAAGTCTTGCATGGTGAGGCCAAGGAGGCCGTAATTGATGATGAAGGTGTCTTGAGAATCAAGAGGCGTCTGCGTGCTCCCCGTGTTAATGATTTGATCAAGAAAATTTTAGCGGAGGCTCACAGTTCTAGATATTCTATTCATCCTGGTACTACCAAGATGTACCGTGACTTGAGGCAGCACTATTGGTGGGCTAGGATAAAGCGTGAAATTATTGAGTTCGTTGTACATTATTTGAATTACCAGCAGGTGCAGTACGAGCACCAGAGACCCGAGGGTACTCTTTAGAGAATGCCCATTCCAGAGTGGAAATCGATGTCAATAACATAGGTCTCCTATCGGATGGTTTGAGACCAGGTCTCTGGTGCACTCGAGCTTATATCGGATGTAAGAAAACTCATCCAATGGTAAGAATCGATCCCAATGGCCATCGATGTCAATAACATAGGCTCGGACCATATCCTCTAGGACCTGAATAGTTCGCTCAGACTGGCCATTTGTCTGAGGGTGGAAATTGTACTAAGGTCCAATCTAATACCCAATTCCAAATGCAAATTCTTGCAGAATCGGGATGTAAACGTCATGCCTCTATCGGATATGATGGAAATAGGAACCCCATGCAGGCGAACAATCTCTCGTGTATAAATCTGGGCTAACTTGTGAGTTGCATGGGTAATCTAAACCGGTATGAAATGGGAAGACTTAGTCAATCTATCAACAATGACCCAAATTGAATCAAACTTACCCAAGATCTTTAAAAGACCAACCACAAAGTCCATCGCTATCCTCTCCCATTTCCACTCTGGAATGGGCATTCTCTGAAGTGTACCCTGCGAGAATTGACATGTCTCTCAAGTGCACCAGAGACCTGTATCCGATAGTTACCACTCGAGCATTGACATGGCCCCGTTTGAGGCTATTTATGGGAGGAGATGTAGGTCTCCTATCGGATGGTTTGATTCCTTCAAGGTAAGGCCATGGCGTACAGATCTTTTGAGGGAGTCATTAGATAAAGACAAGGTTATACAGAAAAAGCTCTTGGCTGCTCAAAGTAGACAGAAGGAGTACGCTGATCAAAAGGTCCGAGATCTTGAGTTCATGGTTGGGGAATAAGTCTTATTGAATATCTTACCCATGAAGGGTGTGATGAGATTTGGGAAGAAGGTAAGCTTAGTCTGAGATTCATTGATCCATTTTAGGGGGATGTAGCCTATGAGTTGTGTTTGCTTCCAGGTTTGTCAGGCATTCATCCAGTGTTTCATGTCTCTATGTTGAAGAGATATCATGGTGATGGTTCGTTTATCATTCGTTGGGATTCTATCTTGTTGGATAAGAATCTGTCCTATGAGGAAGAGCTTATTGTTATTCTAGATAGAAAGGTTCACAAGTTGAGGTCGAAGGAAATAGCTTCAGTAAAGGTTCAGTGGAAGAACCATCCCGTTGAGCAAGCTACTTCGGAGACTGAATCCGATATGCGAAAGAATTATCCCCAGCTTTTCACTGGGTCAAGTATTTTCCCTTGTGTCTTTTCCTTGTCCGTTCAGGGATGAACGGGTGTTTAATTGGTATCTAATGTAACGACCCGCTAGGTCGCTATGTGGGGTGACTTAGAAAACTAGACCTCCATTGGGAAATTTGAGGCCGCGGGTGAGTCTGTAACCCATTTTTGTACATGTTTTGTTTGCATCTGTAGGGCCTCAGATTGGTGTTGAGTTTTTTGGGTGAAAAATTGATGGAAAAATCGAGCTACTAGTCAAAATGAACCGCTGCAGCAGGTAAGGGACTATTGGAGCGGGTCCGTCGTAGCGATAATAGGTTCATCGCCACGGGGAGCTAGGGATTAATAAGGTCTACCATAGCAGGAGGGTTCTCCCTATAGTGAGACCACTACAACGAGGTTTTGACTGCTAAATCGGTCGACGCGAGGTAGAATCCGTGTTTTATATTCTTTATTCTGAACCCATTCCCCACATAACTCCAAAACAGTTTCCAAGAAGTCCAGTGGCGAAATTCTAAGGCTAGGGCTAAAGTACTCTTGAAAGGTAAGTCTCAACCCTTGACTTTATTCATTCCACCATCATAGATTCATTGATTAGTTAAAGGTCTGTTAATGGTGAATGGAAGGGCTAAAACCCTAGAACTTAAGAAATCCTTGATTAATGAATGGGTTATTGCTTTTATTTTTGTTTAATCATCTAGAAGTGTAGAATATCACCTCCTAGGATGAGAATTGATTATTACTTGATGGGAATGATGTATTGAGACTTAGGGTTCCATAAAGATGATAACTTTTGCATAAAACTGCTTGTAGAAGGGTTGGAACGATAGAAAACCCATGAACGGATAGACTATGATTATTGGGGTTGGTATTATGATTAATTCACGCTTAGTGATAGTTCACCCATTAAAAAAGGGTAGGAGTAGTTGGGTTCTTTTCCCCGAATTGTTGTATTGATTGAATAGCTGATTTGAATACTCATGTAGCGCTATATTTCTAAACTTTGAACGTTTGGAAGCTTTGCAAAAGGGAAAAGCTATCTCGGAGTGATTGCATTATCTCAGTTCTGCTTTGAAGTAGGTTACGGTCTACTTGAGTTAGACTTTGATTAGTTGATTGCAGATCTTATGAAATTGATAGGAGAATCATGATTAGGGCTTCAGACATAAAGTGTGGTTGGAAAGTCCTTTATCTGATATTGGTTGACTGATTTTATGATTAACTATTATGAAATGATAAAGAAGAAAATCATGAATACTCATCTTGATGACTTGGAGAAGTCCCTTATTCATGCTATTGATGAATTGATATTGTTGAGTCCTGATATGACTTGTGACATGGTGACTTGTGTCCCCTGATATTGATTTATTTATTGTTCACATTCCTTATATATTGTGGAACGAAAATACATTGTGGTGAGAAAGATAATATAAATATGAAAAGGCACATTTGATAGGGGGTGGGGATGTGGCCTAGTTATGGGTTCGTGATCCGAGGTCAGTTCCGGGGCTAGTGGTACATAGACACCATGGGTCCCCCCGGTAGGTCATGACTATCTGGGGAAAATAATACCATTTAGCATGTGTGTACACGGTTGAGATACTTTCATTATTTATTGCATTGCATCAGACTCATGGCTATTGGGGCAAACACTACCATTTAGCATGTGTGTACAGATATGTAACATAGTTGAGATAATTCCTGAGATACAGCTGTGTTGGTGTAACGACCCACTTGGTCGTTATAGTCTTTCCGATGCTTTCAACCCTTTCTTGAGCTTGGTTAGCTCACTTTTGACCCGAGGGGACCGTTGACATGCTTCCTGAGGTGTTTAGATTTGTTTCAGGCGACTTTTTGGGAAATTTGTGCTTAAAGCGAAAAAAGAGTTGACTCAAAGTTGACTTTTGGGTAAACGGACATTTTTCAAAAATTCGTCGATTCCGAGTGGTCCGGATGGTCTTTTAGAACTTGTGTGTATATCTGGTTAAGTTCCCAATGCACTCAGGTGCATTTTAGGACTTGGGTTGGGAAGTTGGAATTGAGGTATCGGGGGTTGACTCGGTCAATGAGACCTTCGTTGGGAATTTCGAGGCCACAAGTACGTTCATAGCATGTTTTTATGTGTGTTTGTGTTTGTGGTTTGTAAGCAGATGGCTTGGGTATTAGGCAAAATTTTAAATTGAGATTGTGTTTATTTCGAAAAAAATTTGCACTGGTGTCTGCCCAGGCGGCACAATTACTGCCATAGCGGTACCGGCAGATCGGTGGTACTGGCCGCTGTGGCGGCCCAGTGCTTTGTAGCCCGACCGTCCCGGCTATCTAAGAGGTCGTCGGGGCGATACCGTCGCAGCGGTCCCGATGCAGCTGAATCGGTATCGGGCCTGTTATCTTCATTTATTATGTATTAAAAGTCCTTAGTCTCTCTTTTATTACTATTCCAAAAATTGAGCTCTTGGGAACAATTCTAGAGGATTCTTAGTGGTAAGTCCTTCTAATCTCTTTGCTTTTCCATCATCCCTAATCATCTTTGAATCCCTTTCATCTTGTTAAGTTCATTAAGTGATGAAGATTAAAGGTGGGTTTAATGAATATTCTATCTAGGCTTCTAAATCATGATTTGTTGGTTGGGTTAGCTTCATTAAGCATTGATTTGATGATTAGAATCCTTTAT
>NC_081344.1:31133409-31180835 GCF_029784015.1 Lycium ferocissimum
GGTATCCCGGTCTGTAAGGACCAGCAGTCATTATAGTCTTTCGGCCCACTTTCAACCCTTTACGAGCTTGGTTAGCTCACTTTTGACTCGAGGAGACCGTTGACATGCTTTTTCTAGCTGCTTAGCTTTGATTCGGGTGACTTTTATGAAATTTAGGCTTAAAGCGAAAAAAAATTGACGCAAAGTTGACTTTTGGGTAAACAGACCTTTTTTAGAAATTCGTCAATTCCAAGAGGTCCGGATGGTTTTTTAGAACTTGTGTGTATATCTGATTCAGTTCCCAATGCACACGGGTGCATTTTGGGACTTTGGTTGGGAAGTTAAAATTAGGTAACGGGAGTTGACTCGGTCAACGAGACTTCTGTTGGAAATTTTGAGGCCATGAGTGCGTTCGTAGCGTGTTTTTATATGTGTCTGTGTTTGTGGTTTGTGAGTAGATGGCCTCGGGTATTAGTCGGGATTTTGAATTGAGATTGTGTTTATTTACGGAAAAATACGTATTTGGTGTCCGCTGGCGCACCATTACACGCCACTCAGTGATCTGCTTAGAACGTTGTAACGCCCGCTATGACGGCCTAATGCTTTTTAGCCCGATTGTCCCGACAGTCTGAGAGGCCATTGAGGCAGTACCATCGTAGCGGTCCCAATGCCGCCGTATCGGTATCGGTCCTGTTATATTCATTAATTGTGTATTAAAGCCCTTAGTCTCTCATTTATTACTATTCCGAAAATTGAGCTTTTGGGAGCAATTCTAGAGGATTCTTAGAGAAGATTCTTGGTGGTAACTGGTAAGTCCTTCTAATCTCTTTGCTATTCCGTTACCCCCAATCATCTTAGAATCCCTTACATCTTGTTAAGTTCATTAAGTGATGAAGATTAAAGGTGAGTTTAATGAATATTCTATCTAGGCTTCTAAATCATGATTTGTAGGTTAGGTTAGATTCATTAGGCATTGAATTTGTGATTAGAATCCTTTATTTCATAAATTCTTCCTAATTAGAGGCTAATTTGTGGATTTAGAAGTTAGGATTTATACCCAAATTTGGGAGTTTGGCCTAGAATCCAAATTGGGGTGAATTATTGATTATTCTACGTTGCTAATGATGGGAATTGATCATCTAGAGGTTTAATTTCATGTTGGGACCTTTAGATCCCTATTTTCACCTTTCTAGTTCATAAATCCTATTCCATAGGTTGGGGATTTGGGTCTCGATAGTAGTGGGGTTGGTTTTGATGTTCTTCTTGATATTAATTCAATGATTCGAATATGCTTAGACTTTTTTTATCTCGAGGCTCAGCGGAAAGGAAAGGCTAAGGAGTGATTGTTGGTGTTATTGATGTTCGGCCTTCCAAGTAGGTTATGGCTTGCTCTTGGTGAGACTTCGTTTAGCGAAGCATATATTTAGACGATACTGTCGGAGAAAGCATGTAAACCTTTGGGAATGAAGTTTTGTTGGATATTGTCTTAGGTTGGGCCCTGTTGTGTGATTGGGGTTAGCCACCCCGTTGTGTTGTGATTTGATTTGTTCTATTGTTGTTGGCTTGATGCCTCGTGGTGATAGTAGATATTGTAGACTATTGTTATACCTTTTCATGATATTGTAGTATCTTACTTGTTGATATTTGATACGAGGATAGAGTTCTATATGGCTTGTGTAGCCTTTTTCATAATATTGTTGGCGTACCCATGCTTAGTACTTGTGATATTGATCGGACTATTGATGATGAGATCATGCTTACTATTGAGATGATTTATATTAGTCTAATAGGGCTTATAGTGTTGTGGCTTCCATAGCATATTCATTGGTATATATTGCATTGATCTAGCATTATGCATTCATACATTCATACATGATGGAAATGGTTTGGAAATGATTAATGAAAGACTTTTGGTATCTATAAGATAAAATATTTCAAATGCCCGATGGGAAATGGTTCCGAGTGATATGTTGTTATAAGATAAGATTTGACAAAGAACCTCTGTGGGAAAAGATTCGGAGACTCGTTACTGTTGAGCAAAGATCCGGAACGAGTGGTACATGAACTCCGCGGGTCCTCCATGGGTTGTCTAAAGATTGGTAAAGATCCGGAGACTTGTTACCGTTGGGCAAAGATCCGGAACGAGTACTACATGGACTTGACGGGTCCCCCACGGGTTGTGCTACCGAGACGTCGATACTTTCGTCAGGAGTACATGTGAACAAAGTATTGCATTGCATCCGCATACCTCACTGCATTGCATTGCATCCACAATTCATACATTGTTTCATTGCATTGCTTTATGGCTTTTGTTGATGATCTGGTGATATACCTGTGTTATTTGATTCGGATTGATTATATTAAGACTTGGCACACTTAGGTTTAGATGCTATAACCTAGGTGACGACGTGTACTTGGTTTCTGATTTGTGTTTGACTTATACTTGTTGATTTCTCTGCTTATCTTACCTTGTTGTCTGGATTATGTCAGCTAAACTTAGTCGGCCTATGATACCTATCAGTACTGTGGTTTTGTACTGACCTGCACTTGCTGCATTCTTTTATGAATGCAAAATTTGAGGTTGGATCTACCTCCGTTTCTCGTGGCTGATAGTCGCTCCGAGAGTTGGTTAGAGTCCACTCGGTGTGCACGAGACGTCCGCTGCCTTGAAGACTCTCTTTTATTTATGTCTTATTTTCTATTCCTAGACTTACTCAGACTTGATGTATACTTATGATTCAGACTTGTAGTATTTAGTTAGATGCTCCTGTATGACCAGACCAGATAATGGCGAATTTCATTTAGTTCGACATTTTCTTATTTATATTATATTTGTGAGACTTTCGCTATTTTACGTCTTCTGCTATTTTCTATTATTGTGAATATTGAGTTAAGGGTTCACCTACCGAGGTGGAAAAGGTTCGTGCCCGCACGAATTAGTAAAATTGGGTCGTGACAAGTTGGTATCAGAGCGCTAGGTTACTCCATCTATAATACAGGAGCGTGTCTAGTAGAGTCTCGTGGATCGGTATGATGAGCTCCGTACTTATCTATGAGAAGCTATAGGACATTTAGGAAAACTCCAATTCTTTCATTCTCTCGTGCGAATTCATTCAAATTGGTATCTTGTCGATTCCAATTGGTATCTGAACTTTCTTATCTTAATCACCCACAGAGGGTGGACACTCGTCCCTAAATTCTTATGCAAATGGGTGATCTATGGAGTGTTGTGGTTTGAGAGGTTCGATGGTTATATAATTACTATATAAGGCTTCAGGTTTTGAGTTGAAAAGTTTGGGGTTGTATCGAAATTACACATTAGGTAAAGGTTGAGAAATATGAAGATTGAAATCGTGAGGTACTAAGTTGATAACTTGAATAGGACTCAACTTGTGGAGTCGGAAGTGACAGACAGGAACTGATATGCATGGCATGGCTGTTATTGGTTTCGAAAGTCGGAGTCAGTTCTAATGACTATTGGGGATATTCGAGAGTTGTGCATTCAGTCAGGGTCAGCGTTGTTCTGGTTAAGCTTAAAGGTCTATGATTATGCTACCAGGAAGATATTTTAGGATTCGAAGCGTTTTGTCCCAGATTTGAGGTATGACAGATTTACCGATCCTTGTTAGGGTGTTCTAGTGGATTTAATAATACTTTTTGTGAATAGTTGCTTGGACAGAATAAGAGTATACAATGAGCTTAGTACAGATTTGAGGAGGGACTGTTATACGATAGGTCTTTATAGTGATCAGTTGGGTTCCAACGGACTTTGCTCGGTTAGGTAGTTAGTGGTATGGTTCCGATATTGTGATTTGAATGTTTAAGAAGACTTGGAATTAGCCAAGTTGGCTATCAGTAAAATCCGTTTTGATGGAATTGCCTAAGGATCTCAGATAAATCAAGGATTCTTTCTAGCGCGAGTAAGTTATGGGTTCAGAATATTGGTATGTGTGTTCATATTTTTCTAAGGAATCGCGATACGAGAAACGACTTTAGTAAGTACGAAAGAAAGGTTAGCGGAATCAGAGTATTTTATAGATTCAGAATGGGCTATGGTTGTGACCATGTTTTAGAGGATTGCATTTGTTTGGGAAAGTGGTTGTGGGGTCTATTGATTGCGTTTAGAGTTGCGATTTTATCAAATCCGAGAATTCGAGTAAAGCGATTCGTTTATTCGAGGATCAGTCGCGATAAAAATCCGAATATAGAGATATGACAATTGGAGCTTGAGCTAAGCTTAGAGAGTTGTGACGGGTAGAGTGAACGATCAGGTTTGAAGGTTACACCTGGCAAGGGTGTCATGCGATTTGGAAAGAAGGGCAAGTGAGCCCGAGGTGTATTAGCCATTTGAGAATATCAGTTGTTGGACCCTTGTTCTATGAGTTAGTTTTTCACCAGATCTGTCAAATGTTCATCCGATTTTTCCATGTTTATATGTTGGAGAAGTACCGTTATGGTGGTTTCTGTATCATTCGTTGGGATTCAATTTTGTTCGATGAGAATCTTTCCTGTAAGGAGAGGTCCGACATGCGTAGCCGATATCTTCAGTTATTGCCGATTCGAGCATTTTTTCGTCCTCCCTTCCTTGTAGCTCGAGGACGAGCGATGGTTTAATTGGTATCTGATCTAACGACCCGCTTTGTCGTTATAGTCTTTTCATCACTTTCAACCTTTTCCCGAGCTTGGTTAGCACACTTTTGACCCGAGGGGACCTTTGACACGCTTCCCGAGGTGCTTAGATTTAATTCGGGCGACTTTTTGTGAAATTTAGGCTTAAAGCGAGCAAAGATCCTCCATGGGAAAATATCCGGAGTCTTGTTACCGTTGGGCAAAGATCCGGAATGAGTGGTACATGGACTTCGCGGGTCCCCCACGGGTTGTGCTACAGAGACATCGATACTTCCGTCCGGAGTACATGTGTACACAACATTGCATTGCATTCTCATACCAAACAGCATTGCATTACATCCACAATTCATACATTGTCGCATTGCATTTCATTATGGCTTGTGTTGATGATCTGGTGATATACCTGTGTTATTTAGATTCAGATTGATTATATTGAGACTTGGCACACTTGGTTTTAGATGCTATAACCTAGATGACGATGTGTATTTGGTTTCTTATTTGTGTTTGACTTATACTTGTTGATTTATCTGCTTATCTTACCTTATTGTCTGGATTATGTCAGCTAAACTTAGTCGGTCTATGATACCTACCGCAATGTGGTTTTGTCCGACTCGCATTTTTGCATTCTTTTATGAATACAGAATTCTAGGTTGGATCTACCTCTATTTCTCTAGTCGCGCCGAGAGTTGCTTGGAGTATACAGGGTGAGCACGAGACATCCACCGCCTTGAAGACTCTCCTTTATTTATGTCTTATTTTCTATTCCGAGACATACTCAGACTTGACGTATACTTATGATTCGGACTTTTAGTATTTAGTCAGATGCTCTTGTATGACCAAACCAGATACTAGGGCGAATTTCATTTACTTCCGCATTTTCTTATTTATATTATATTTGTGAGACTTTCGCTATTTTAGTTCTTCCGCTATTTTTTGTTATTGTGAATATTGAGTTAAGGGTTCACCTACCGAGGTGGGAAAGGTTTGTGCCCGCACGACTTAGTGAAATCCGATCGTGACAGTTGGTGATTACATGATTGAGTTACTTTTATTTATTGTTGGTTGTGGGGGGCTTATCCTAATTTGTTGGGATGATTCTTGTTGATAACTTCTTGTGGTTATGTGTTGTTGTGCCTATCTGTTATTTTACTGATTTCGTGATTTATGTATGATACTAGTGTTAGTCGGCCTATGATATCTACCGGTACATAGTTTTTGTACTAATACTATCTTGCTGCATTCTATTGAGTGCAGATTCTGATCCAGAGGTGTCTATAAGACCTCATATTTAGCGTGAGGCCAGTCCGGCAGATTCGAGGATGAGCTTCTATCCATGTCAGGCCGCCTGAAGATCTTCCCTATTTTAGATGTCTATTTCACTTCAGACATTTATGTTTATTTCAGACAGTTATTCATTCTTAGACAGTTTTATTTTAGAGTCGTTGTACGATGACTTTCGGATTTTGGGGTTGTAATAGTTAGACTTCCGTACCTTTATTTATTTATGGCATGTCTAGACGTTTGAATGATTCTTTATTTGTTTATATTCTTGATATGTCTAAAAATGGCTAGGTAATTGGCAATCGTTGGATGGTTGGTTAAGAGGATTAGTTCGCCCAATAGGTGAATTAATGTGGGTGCCACTTACGGCTATTTGGATCATGACAGATTGGTAACACAGTTATCAACCTAAATAACACAATACTTGTATGTACCCACCAACTATTGCCTACTCTGTATCGGTAAAATATTCTGGTTTTAGTAATCTTTCTTTCACACCTTCCAAGGTCGTCTTTCGCACAAAGATTCCTTAGAAACTCATAGACGCGCCCACTATCCCAAATCATGATTTCCTTTTGCCAGAAAAGAATCCTTGCTTTATCTGAAAAAATTCTAAGCAATTCCATCAAACTAATCTTATCCACAGCCGATAGTGCTAATTTAAATTCCGTTAGTTTGGTTTCATCGAGCTGAAGATGCTAAGACGACTCCCAATCGTCCAATTCCTCATAAATCTTCAAACAACATACTATAAGCCTCACCCTAGTGATTACTTTTCCGTGCCAATCTGTAAAAATAAACTGATCACCCCTAAAGACTTCTCATATCCATTTGTACCTCCTCAAAACATCACCAGGCATCCACGTAGACCATTAGAAATGCCCGTAAAACTGCTATCAACAAAACATTATCAAATCTCATTTTAAACTCCAATAACAATCAATAAAGATGCCATACCTGTATCCCGAACTGAAATACATCAAATCTTTAGATATGGGTTACTCGAATAGCCATAAACCTTCTGGTAATATATCCATAAACTACCCGACATTAAATGCACAGACCTGATTCGGTTATAATGCACCTTTCCCTAAATGTCACCAATAATCGACTGACTGGTCTCGAAATCTTTCAAAAATAGACCGTAAGTTTTCCACAAGTCTGTGGTGACCTAGTGTAATCTATTGTTCCTGATTATTCACCCTCACATTGTCATTCCCGACCTCAAAAGATGAAATTTCCCGAGTAGTCAATCAAGCACTGATGAACTATACCTTATGACTTTAAATCTTTAAGTTCCTCAACTTACACTAGTCATCTAAATATGATAAACTTCATGGAATCTAATTACATCGTGCTCTCCTCCTTGTACCTTCACTAAACTTGTTCATCACCTCTAGGGCCCCATACTTCACCCTTTACAACCATGAAACCTCTGAGTGCAATACCTTATCATACCTTTAGCAAATTCAAGATTATCAAATCTTACCATCCGTGTGCCTGACTACCCCCAAATACTCTCAAGTCATTCGTATTTGAAATACTCAACCATACTATCTGTCACGACCCAACCCGCCATGACTGTCACCCAACTAAATCCTAGTGGGCGAACCAACACGCAAAATCTCTATTCATTCAAGTCTGATTTTATAATAAACAAGTCAAATGATTATACTCATTCACGCATCAAAATAGACTAAGTAAGTCATTCCATAAAATACTAAAACAAGTGCGAAAGTCTAACTATTACAACCCAAAATCCAAAAGTCATCGTACAGGACCCTAAGCTAAAAACATGTCTAAGAATCTGAAGTCTAACAACTTAGTAATCCATAATGTCCAGAGTATGAAAAGATATCATAGTAAGAAGATCTTCGGGCAGCCTGGCATGGGAAAAGCTCACCCTTAAATTTGTCAACAATTATCCTCCACGCTAAATGTGAGGACGAGTAACGGTCTCCATATTAAAATCTGCACTCAAAGAATGCAGCAAGGGAGTATCAGTACAAACACTATGTACCGGTAGATATCATAGGCCGACTAAGATTAGTATCATACATATTTCATAAAATTGATAGAATAAAACAAGCCTACTCAACAAGCCATGAATATCAATAAATCACAGAAGTCAACCAAGAACAATCACAATCAAATCACCAAGATGTCAAGCATCACAATCACGTAAGGCATAACGGAAATAAGTTTACCACAATAACCTCACTCGCTGTACAAACATGCTAGCTGATGTCTTAGCTGAGTAGCCATCACCTGCAGGGGATCCATGGTGTCCATGTACCACCCATTCCGGATCCACTCCTCGGACCCGAGCACAAACCTCCGCCCCGGAACGAACCTTGATCGCGGGACATATCAAAGTACCTCTTGTTTCTAGAATGATCCTCGGACCACGAGCCTATAATCTAGGTCACATGAGTGCCTTCCCATACCTCTTACAGAATAGTGTTTCTTACCTTTACAATATGAAGAATCAACTCATCATTTCATGTCACAATACCCTTGAGAAGTTTATATTAGCTTCTCATCCCAACACATCCACTGTAGATTTAATCACACAGGAATAATGGCATGGAGCCTACAGAATCAATCAATCACATTCACATAGGAATTAACCACACAATACCATGCATGAAAACTAGACATGCTTTCTCCTACGGAGATCACCAAACATACAATCAGCTAACCAAAGTCTAACTTAAGCAAATCGTAACCTACCTCAAAGTAGAGCTGGAACACGCAGGTTACTCTGCTATAGCCTTTCTTTTCCTCAAAGCCTCAATACGTTCACGGTCTAAAAATAGAAGGCCCAATGAGTCACATTGCTCAATTTACAAACACCAAAGCAAGAATATCCTTCCCTTTCCCCATTCTAAGGGTGGATGATTTTCTAGGTGATAAACAACCCATCAAGGCCCCTAGTATTCATTTACCATCAATTTATACAACATTCTATCAAACATTCCCATTAAAAACAGTTTTCTATGGCCAAGACACTATTTGTATAGAACCCTAGGTCTCAAATCACTTAGTTTACTTTTCTAATTGTTCAATTTATAACAAATAGCAACTAATCATTCCATTTAAATGATAAATACGCAATAATAACCTGAACCCATCAAGTTTAGAAGGTTTATTGACATTCTAGGGTTTCTACTTTTCTTTCACCATTAAAGACCCATGAAGATGATTGCCATAATGAAGGGGAAGGGAATGATAGAATGAAAAGCAATGGAACTTACCTCTCAAGGTTATTTTGCCCTAGCTTGAAAATTCTTTCTAGGTGCTTGTTGGGAAGTGTGTTGGTGTTTTGTGAGAAGAGAAAAATAAAACTGAGTATATAAAATTTGGGTTACCGTTTTACGTTGACCGCTACAGCGGTCGTCACGCCACTGCAGCGATCCCACTACAGCGGTCAAGCGACCGTTGTAGCGGTCCCAAAAGAAACCACTTGACTGCTATGGTGGTCTCACCTCCGCTATAGCGGTACCTCCATGGCGGTCCACCGTCTGCCACAGCGGCCACCAAGGACATGGATAGCCGCTAGCAGCGGTCAAGCCGCCGCTATAGAGGTACCGCCGCAGCGGTACACCCACCGCTGCAGCGATCTATTTTGAGCAGTGAACTCGACTTTTGACCAATTTTTCCCCCTATCACCCCACATTTCATCCAAGGCCTCAAAAACACAACATAAAACATGCACAGATACAAAAAGACGCCCCATGAATCCACCCGCGGTCTCGAAATTCCCAACGGATCCCTAATTTCCCCTAACGACCGGAAGGATCATTACACCAGATACAAATTAAAACATCGTTCCCCCCCCCCCCCCCCCCGAACGGACAAGGGGTGAGAAAACTAGGGGAGGAGTTACCTAACTCCGACGAAAAGCCGAGGGTATTTGTTATGTATATCGGACTCTGTCTCCCAAGTAGATTCTTCCACTGGTCGATTCTTCCATTGAACTTTCACAGAAGTTATTTCCTTGGACCTCAACTTGCGAAGATCCCTGTCTAAGATAGCAACGGGCTCTTCTCATGCTACAGATTTTTATCTAACAAAATCAAATCCCAACGGATGATATAGGAACCATCTCCGTGGTACCTCTTCAACATCGACACATGGAACACTGGAACATGTTTGAGAATCTCAAACGGACCAATGAACCTTGGGCTAAGCTTTCCCTTCTTCCCAAACCTCATCACACCCTTCATGGGTGAGACCTTCAATAACACTTGCTCTCCTTCCTCAAACTTAATATCTCGGACCTTGCGATCCGCATACTCCTTCTGCCAATTCTGCGCTGCCAAAAGCTTGGTTTGAATCACCTTCACCTTCTCTAAGGACTCTCTCAGAAGGTCAGTGCCCCACGATCTCACCTCGAATGCATCAAACCATCCAATAGGAGACCTACACCTCCTTCCATACGATACCTCAAGTGGGCCCATATCAATAATCGAGTGATAGCTATCATTGTAGAAAAATTCAGCTAAGGGCAAGAACTGATCCCAATGCCCACCGAAATCTATCACACATGCACGAAGCATATCCTCAAGAACCTGAATAGTCCGCTCAGACTGCCCGTCAGTCTGAGGATGGAAGGTTGTGCTAAGATCTAACTTCGTACCCAACTCCTCATGCAAACACTCCCAAAACCTGGATGTGAATGTGGTGCCCCTGTCAGACACGATGGAGATAGGAACCTCGTGGAGTCTAAGCACCTCCCGAATGTAAACCTTAGCCAACTTCTCTGCATCATAAGTTATCTTCACCGAAATAAAGTGGGCAGACTTAGTCAACCTGTCAACAATAACCCAGATAGAGTCAAACTTCCCTAGCGTCTTCGGAAGACCCACCATGAAATCCATGGCTATTCTTTCCCACTTCCACTCAGGAATGGGCATCCTCTGCAATGTACCCCTAGGTTTCTGATGTTCATACTTCACCTGTTGGCAATTTAGACACTGAGCAACAAACTCTATTATATCTCGCTTCATCCTAGTCCACCAGTAATGTTGCCTCAAATCACGATATATCTTAGTGACACGTGATGGATAGAATACCTCGAACTATGAGCCTCTATCAGAATGGTCTTAATCAAGTTGCCCGCACGTGGCACACACACTCGCCCTTTGATTCGTAGCACACCCTCCTCATCAATCACGGCCTCCTTGGCCTCACCACGCAACACCTTATCTCGTATTTTACATAACTTAGCATTCTCAAACTGCTTAGCCTTAATCTGCTCTAAAAATGTTGACCGAGCCTCAACACAAGCCAACACCTTACCTGTGTTAGAAATATCCAATCTCATAAAACTGTTAGCCAGAGTCTGTACCTCTCTAGCCAACGAACATTCAGAACAGATCAAACAAGCCAGACTTCCCATACTAGCCGACTTCCTGATCAATGCGCCTTTTACATTAGCCTTACTGCAGGTGATACAAAATGGTGATGTCATGTCTTTCGCAGGTCCATCTATCTCTGTGTCTAGAGTTCGAGATCTTTCCGAGTGAACACATGCGCATGACTCTGCGATGGTGTGTACACCCTCACAATGGACACCATACAAGCAAGTGCCTCCGCATTTTCAACGCAAACACCACCGCTGCCAACTCTAGATCATGAGTAGGATAGTTCTTCTCGTGCACCTTCAACTGTTGAGAAGCATAAGCAATCACCTTCTTTTCCTGCATCAAAACAACACCCAAATCAGAACGTGAAGCATCACAATAAACAGCAAAATCTTTGCCTTTCGGGGGCAATGCTAGAATCGGTGTTGTGGTCAACAATGTTTTGAGCTTTTGAAAGCTCTCCTCACACTCGTCAGACCACTAAAACGGTACCTCCTTCTGAGTCAAACGGGTCATATGAGAAGCAATAGAGGCAAACCCTTTCACAAACCGACGATAGTAGCTAGCCAGACTCACAAAACTACGAATCTCGATCACTGATGTAGGCCTAGCCCATTCCTTGACCGCTCGCATTTTCTGAAGATCCACCATAATACCCTCTTTCAAAATAACATGCCCCAAGAAAGACACATAAGACAACCAGAATTCACACTTGGGGAATTTAGCATACAATTCCTTCCCTCGCAATATTTGAAGAGCAATTCTCAAATGTTTCTCATGCTCTTCCTTACTCCTAGAGTACACCAGGATATCATCAATGAATACTATTACGAATGAGTCTAAATAGGGCTTAAGCACACTGTTCATCAAATCCATGAATGTAGCTGGGGGGTTTGTAAGCCAAAATGACATAACCAATAACTCATAGTGCCCATACCTGGTCCAAAAAGTAGTTTTAGGAACACCCTCTGCCCAAATCTTTAACAAATGGTACCCTGACCTTAAATTAATTTTGGAGAACACCGAAGCTTCCTGTAACTGATCAAACAAGTCATCAATATGGGGAATGGGATACTTATTTCGTATAGTTACCTTATTCGGTACCGACGGTAATCAATACACATATGCATTGACCCATCTCCTTTTAACAAACAAAGACAGAGGAGCACTCACGGAGAGGCACTCGGGCGAATAAACCCCTTACTCAGAAGATCTTGCAACTGCTCTTTCAGTTTCTAAGTTCTGCTGGTGCCATCCTATAAGGTGGGATAGAGATAGGACGAGTCCATGGGTCTAAGTCAATTCTGAAGTCAATATCACGATCCGGTGGCATACCAGGCAAGTCTGCAGGGAACACATCCGCAAACTCGCGTACCACTGGAACCAAATCAAGGGATGGAGTATCTGCACTGATATCACAGATATGTGCCAAATAAGTTAAACAACCCTTCTCTACTAGCTTCCTAGCACGAACAAAGGATATTACTTTCTTTGGGAGGGGACTAAGGTTACCCTTCCACTCGAGTATAGGTGCCCCAGGCATGGCTAGTGTAAACAGTCTTAGAATAGCAATTAAGTATAGCATAATGCAGGGACAACCAACTCATACCCAAAATAACATCGAAGTCTACCATGTCTAAGATCATCAAATCGCCAAGTACTATACCCCATAAAAGAAATTGCACACGAAGGGTAGACGCTATCCACTACCACAGAATCCCCAACAGGAGTAGACACAAAAATAGGGGTATCAAGAGTATCACACATCATATCCAGGCCCACAGCAAAATAGGTAGATACATAGGAAAAAGTAGAACCCGGATCAAACAAAACAGAAGCCATACGATCATAAATGGAGATTGTACTTGTGATAACGACATCGGAGGCCTCACCCTCGGGTCTACCTGGAAAGGCGTACAAATGACCGCGCCCCCTGTCACCTGGGTACCATCGTGATTACCATTACCGGTCCCCGAGCCCCGCCCCTGGCCGGGCCGGTCGCGTCCGCCTCTACTGCGCCCGAGGGCCACCGCCGGCCGGGTACCACCCCTACCCGCAGTGTGGCCGCCCCGCCCTGTAGGTGCTCGATCTGGTGCAAATGGAGCTCGGGGTGTCTGATACTGAGTTCCCTGCCCACTCTGTCTAACTTTTGACAATACCTCTTAATATGCTCTATCTCACCACACTCAAAGCAAGCACGGCCCGCCGTAGGCCGCCGAACGTGCGGTGAAGCAAAGGTAGCCTCCATGCCGATCGAAAGCCCCGATAATTTACCCCCGACGGGCCCTCGACCGACACTTGCATCGCATCGAACGGGACGCCCTAAAAATACCTGCGAACTCTGGCCCCTTGAGAAGGAGTTACTGAATATCCCACCCTTACGGGCCTTCTTCTCAACTTGTTTTGTATAACTCTCATGCTTAATCTCCTCAACAATACGGATATGCTCCACTATCTCCTGAAATGAAGCCCTAGTGGGTACAAGCTGAAGAGCTGATAACTGCAGTCCGGTGTTTAACCCTTCACAAACAGCCGTATCCTCTCCCCTTCAAGTGGGCAAGCGAAGGGCATAACGAGAAAGAGTGGAACGGGACTCATACACAAAGATGAGTTCCCCGACAATAGTAGCGAACTCATCCTTCCTTCGGTCCCTCGCAGTATGCGAAACATACTTGTCCGAAACAGAGCAAAACTGAACCCAAGTCAACTGAGGAGACCTAGCTGGCCTACACTCCGCATAAGCCCTCCACCAAAGCTTGGCATCACCTAAGAACTGGAAGGTCACAAACTTTACCCTATACTTATCCACGGCCCCCATCTTATGGAGCCTCTCATGACAGTCAATGATGAACTCATATGCGTCCTCCGACTCAGTACCATAAACACAGAAGACTTCATTTTAGTGAACCTCCAAAATAGATCATGTTCTTCACCAGTCATCACTGGCCCTGCAACTGGCCTCGGGAAGGCCTAAAACCCGAAACCTCATCCAAGCGAGGTGCCACCGCCGGCCGTACGCCGAACCCCGTGAGCCCGTGCTGTCGGGGATCAGGGGTCGCTACCCCTTACGCCCCTACCGTTGGACCCGCCGGTATAGCTCCGCCCGTGCTAACCCATGCAACCACCCGGCACTTGTGCCATCGCGTCCTGTATGCCGGAGTAAAGCGGCTCTTGGTGGAACAGTACTACCGCCGGGCCGGGTCGGGGTGCGGCCGCATCCGCCACCGTCTCATTAGGAACCACTGGAGGCACGGGGTCAACCAATGGGAAGCCGCCCTCAGCTGCGGCCGCCCTCCTGCCAGCTCCTCTGCCTCCAACTCTACCTCTAGTTACTACCGCGCGTGTTCTCGCCATCCGCGAGAGAATGAAGGATAATCAGATACCAATTTAATCAGCAGATACCAATCGGAATCAAGTAGCATGAAAGAAAGAAAGAAAAGAGAGTTTTCCTAGTGCCCGGCAGCCTCTCGAAGATAAGTACAAACGTCTCTGTACCGATCTACAAGACTCTTCTAGACATTTCCTTGTACGATGAGATCGACGAACCTAAAGCTCTGATTACTCAAAACCGACTTCAATTCAATTTTCAATTTTGAGAAATTTATAATTTTGACTTAACGCTTTAAAATTCCAAAAGTAACACCGAACTCCGGCGACCAAATCAAAATTTTCCTTTCAAAATAGTTTGTCCTCAACTCAAGGAACTTAAATCCAAAAAATCCAGTCAAAAAGACTCCAACTTGACCTTTAATTTCCTATTTTTTCTGAAAATCTAATTATGGTAAAAATCTCCAATTTTCCAACACCCAACCAGGAACTCAACTCTATATAATGTAGCAAATCAATAGAGTACCATGAAATAAGGTTTATACACTTATCTCCAAGCAAATACGAGAAGAATGCCATTGAAATCGTCTCAATACGAGGTCCCCAACTTGTAAAAAAGGTAACTAAATCCCAAAAAAAGTGGAGAAGATAAAACGCATCACCTGTTTTGGTCCAAATTAGGGCAAGATGATCATAAAGTCACATTTGACAAGCCCATTGAAATCCTTCCAAAATTTCACCCAAGAGAGTCTTTTGAATCACCTAAATGTCAAAGGCCTTTTCATGGTTTATATTTATCCCTTCACGATTGGCTTCAAGCTACCAATCCCCCAAATTATTGAGGATTTCTGTCATCACTACCAAATTTACATATGCCAAGTGGCTCAAAAAATTTGGTGTATAATCTATTGCATCCAAATCTTGGCCGATCGAGCCGAAATTGTATTTTCTCTTGATCATTTAATGCATTTGTATTCACTGGTTATTCTGCGGAGGAATCGTTTACCTATTTTCTCGAGGATGATGAAGTTTGATCAACCCTGAAGTTGATTTTTATCGGGGATGATTGCACAGGTTTGTGATGATCCGGACCAATCAATTGCATCGTCCATAGTCCGAACCCTTCCCTGAAACATGGAACATTACTCGTAAGTATTTCCTAAGATCCTTACTTCCTTGTTGAAATTTCATTTCCCATTCCATTTAAGTTCATCTTGCTCTTTTGTACTTTTCAGCCAGCTGGAGTGGGAGCTCATAATCGGGATTTTTGAATGTGTAGTCGAACTTCTGCGTGCTTTTTCTAACGTGACTCGGACTTGGAAAAGCATGACTTCTGATTCATGGAAGAGAAAGAGTCATGGTAAGCAAACAATTGTTTTCTAACCGTACACAACTTCATTTTCTTTTGATATATATATATTTCTTTTACAGGCCTCCCTATGAGAAGATCTGCCTCTCAGAGGGTCCCTACCCATGATGTGGCTTTGTCTAACATAGCTCAAGATACCACCACCAGCCGCAAATGTAGACCATAGGATTCTACCAACTCTCCTACGGCGGGCATTGGTTCCCGAGTGTGGACTCGTCGTAGCTTATTGAAGCGTGGAAATAAGTTCAACATGGAGTAGTTCATATTGATATCGATAATGAGGAGCATAAACTCGGTGGGCCTGAAGTCCATTTACCCAATGATTCTAGTAAGGCCTCCGAGGAACCCGAAGCTTCTCCCCCCTCCCCTCCGAAACTTATTCGGAGAGCCCTCTTTGCTCTAATTTTTCAACCCTCAAGAGGGAGTGTTTTTCCGCCTTTTAGTGCATATACTGGGACATCGGCCTCATTGCCTCACCCCAAACTTCTGACCGCTAGTTTGGAATATTCTCTTGCTGACTTAGCCAATTTATTCCTCCAGGTTCCCATGCTAACCCTTTTATGAATTGCTTTTCAAGTCTCCTAGCATTTCAATTTATAATATGTTCTTCTTTTTAGGGTCATGTGGCTGCCACATCTATTGCGGATTTGGCCAGAACTATTGCTCCTTCCCGTGGGGAAGAAAGGAATCAATTGGATAATCGACGTTTTAGGACTGAAGTGGAGACACTCCAAGCCGAGGTTCAGGATTCAGATTCTCCTCAAGCCTCACTTAGATTATGCTTGGAGGACTGAGAAATTCCCTCAGGGATCGGGAGAATTCCTTATTGATATTAACCTCATCTTACATGGATCTTCAGAACAAGGCGACCAAATTAGAAAAATGATTTACACACATGGTTGTCATGCTAGGGTCAAAGTTTCCCATGCTCGTCTCCAAGCAAGATGCCAAAAGTTAAGGCTCCGTCGTGACCTAAAGATTTTGAAGACTCGGAGGGATACTCTTGAAGAAGCAAGTACCAGTGACTTTGACATTCTTCACCTCTACTTAGTAGGCATTTGGACATGAGATGGAATTAGCGTTTGGACATGCATTTCATCTCATGGTTTCAAACCATGGTTTCAAATCCCAAATCATCCAAAAAGGCATGATTTGGGATTTCAAACCATTATTTCAATATTTTTAAATACAAAACTTGACCCATAAGTTTATATTTTATTAAAAAAAAAAAAAAAGACTCATAAGTTGGTAGATATTTTTAAAAATTACTCCCACCAACCATTTACCAACCTTTATTTATGTCTAACATGTGGGAGGATTATATTAAAGAGTAGTTACATAACTATTCATGTTAAATTTTCTTTTTTATTGAACTAAAATTTGATCAATTGATGTTATATTTTTTAGAAAGGCCTTCCAGTAGCGTATTAATTTTGTTAAGAACTATGACTTAGTCATTTGGTAAGATTGTATAAGAATTGAGAATATTTTGATAGTTTTCACAACTTGTGGGGTTTTTATGTCTATAAGAAAAAGTACAACTTAAGAAATCCAAATTGCATTTTCAAACATGGTTTCAAATCATGATTTCATCTCATGATTTCAAACCATGGTTTCAAACCATATCCAAACGGCTCCTTAATGAGGAAATCGATTTAGAAGCCACTGAGTTAGCCATAAAAGACATCCTAGGTGCTGAGGGAAATGATCTAGGAAGCGAGGATTCTGATGCTTCACTTGCTGCCAGAAATGCTCCACTTGCTTAATCATCTATTTATATAACCCCGTTTCATCTAAACATCAGTTTTCTTTATGAACCTTTTCTTCTTTTTAATTAAGCCTGAGCGGACCATGGGACAGGACATGACGGTCCCTTTCGTAGACTCATAACTTGTTTTAAGGTCAGCTTTTGGACCTAGGACATAGTTTCGCTTTATCGAATGATCTTACTTTGCACTTCTTAATTATTGAATATCGGTATCCTTTATTGTCTTCAAGAAGAACTAACATGGAATAGATTTTCCATAACATAACTAGGCTCTTCTAATGACACAAACTCCTGAAGAGTGCTCATTTTACCTTTCCTTTATGATGTTATATGTTCGGTCATGCCGAAACAATTATATTTTGTCCTTTTATATAGGGACACTTTACTTTCAGCAAATATGAAACTTTATACTTTTGACCTTTTATGAACAAGCTTTCAAAAGAGTATTTCAACTCTAACAAATTTGTATTTTCAGAAATGATTTTTTCTATTCAATAACGCCTTTTCATTATGGTAAAAAAATATGTATCACAATAATTGACTATACAAGGAGTCAATCAACTTTGTTGTCTTAAGATAAGCATTCATTCTTCGACCTTAATCTTGATCGATGATGAATTTTCAAAATATTTCGTGCCATATAAATATCGAAGATTTTCCATTCGACTTTTAACTTTGTCCGAGTTAATTTATTCCGAACATATACTTTATCTAATTTTATTTGGCTAGATTACTTCCGAACATATTTTTATAATTGATTTTCATATTGGTCAGGCAAAATCCTTGTGACTTAATTATTTATAGTAAAGGCCTTGTACTTATGCTGATGAATAAGATGTCTCTAATTCATTTTGGCATATTCATTAGAATGTAAGCTTTACACTCAATAGTTTGTTTACTCTAGTTGCATTTCAAAGCGCACGAGTACGTATAATTTTAAATCAGAGCATAATAATTGTGGAGAAAAAGTTTATTTTTATTGACTGATGAATCTCTTTTTGTTGATTTACAATCATCAATAGATTAAAATAGGGGGGGTTGACCAGACTATCCCGATTTTTTTAACCGATTTCGAGTCTGGAAACAATCCCCAATATTAACATATTACAACTTTATTTCCAAGGATATTCCTATAATGTTTGAGTACGAAGTACGAAAACTTCGGACACCATTTGACCTTTTCTCCGACCGTCCCCAATATTCTATTTGGGTTCAGTCTCTTGACTTTAGACTTGATACCGAATGAGCAATCTTCATCACACACGAACATCCACCAATTTCTTCCTTGTTGACCCGTCCTTGGAATTCATCCATTCTGATTTTGACTAAATTATTTGTTCGTTCAAAGTAATACGTTTAATGTTGCTGCCTTATTAAAAAGCTTGCTGGAAAGATCTTGTTTTTTGGTTAAAAACCGGTCTAAGGAAAAAAGTGTGTAGCACGTGTTTTCAATATTTTGCGAATGGTCATCAAATGCTTTTTTGCCTTCAAATGCTTTCTTCTTCCATGGAAAGACAAAACCATCTTTTACCTACAACAAATATTAGTGCTCAAATAATAACAACTTATTAAATTAGGAGACATACCTTAAGTAATAACTTCGCTTCAAATGACTGTTGCTTCATTATTGAATAACTTGACTCAACGCGAACTTCCTCTTTGAAACTCTTGTAACCCGGTCAAATTTTACCCTTCTTATGCTTTCCTTCAGGCGCTTTGAGTCCCCGTTATTATGGGTAGCTTTTTCGCAAGATCTGATTTTCCAGTTTGGGAATACCAGATCATTCGGTCAAGTAACTTCTTCCTTTTGGAAATACCATACAAATTGAACCTGTATAATGAAAAATGTTTCCCGTGAATCAAACTAATCAGTACATACACTCACTTTTTTTAAGGCAACCCTCTTTACTTTCCGGACGAATTACCTTACTTTGATCTGGTGCAATGACTTTAACCTCCACTACCTTTTTCAGCCTTTTTTTTTGTGATTTTCTTCTCCCTTTTTCGGCCACCGGCATCTTACCGTTCATTGGCTTTACTCCATTTTCTGCAACAACCTTGGTGTCTAATATTCCTTGTGTTGCTAGTTGTTCTGTAACACTCCATAAATCCAGGTTAGGTGTGAACATGTTAAATAAGTGTTAACATGACATTTTAGTCATATGAAGTCCCATCGGGATGAGTTTGGGTGGAAAGAGGTGTCTCAGAATCAAGACCGATAGCGAGGTGCATAAGATTCGATAAAATTGGCTAAGTTTTCTATAGGTCTGTTTTTCACCCTAATTTCACGAAAATACATTGGGAATTTGAGAAAACTTAAAGCATAAAAGCTGTAGCCCTTTGAAATAACTTTCCAACGATACATGGTACAGGTCAAGTGGGGCTCTATATTAGCAGTTATGACCGTTTTACTGAACATTATTGGTAAAGTAAAAAAAGGTGAAATTTTTACTAAGTGTGAAATGGACATAGGAGCTCGCTGAGCTCAACTCATAGCACAACATAATCATTCCATAGAATTAGCTCAGCGAGCCAGGGGGTCTAAAATGCCCCATCCTATAAATTCAACACTTAACTTGAAAATCCATTGGTCAGACATTCCAACTATGTAGAAAATCCCCTCAAGGACACTTTTCTCTCCTCTCAAACACTCCACATCAAGGTAAGAACATCTCTTTGATTCCTAGTCAATCCTAGTACTAAATACATGATTCTTAAATGAAAACATAGGATTTCAAAGGTAATCCTTCTCAATTGATTCAAGCTAGGGTTTTGGGTGTTCTTTGGCAGAAAAGTAAGCTAGTTCATTGGACTTGGAGCGTTTACAGGTATGTGAGGCTAAATTTGTACATTTGGGAATATTTTTAATCTTTCTCACGCTGCGTTCATCATGATTACTATGAATTACATAAGAAATGGAGAAATGCCCTAGTTCATGAAAAGTCTAGAACTTCTATCCTTTAAGAATATAGTTTAGTAGTTGTTCATTATTATCATTCTAAATATCATGAATTCAGTACGTAATCGGTATAGGCTCGTGTTTGATATTCCATGAATCTCGGTTATGAAAACTCAGCAACCTTATGAACAATTAATGCTTTAAACTCCATAATCAGTTCATGAATATATGTCTCAGCATAGTAATATTTAGTATGCATTGTATGATTCTCAGTTCATAATAATAATTGTTGAATATTGAAACTTGTATCTTTGCCCGAGGGCACGGTCTTATGTATACACATACTTGACCGAGGCCATAGACCGATGCACTTACTTGGCCGAAGCCACTAAATTGGTCACTTATATTAGACCAAGGCCACATATTAATAACTCAGTTAAAACAGGTGATTTCGTATTCATTACAGGGAGTACTTATGCCTATACTTCTGTTGTTCAGTTCAATCTGTTGTTCAGTTCAACTAACATTATGTTTCAGTTTCAGTTCCAGTGTGTTCCATGTTTATTATTTTGGGTTGCCCTTTTCTCGAGCACCCCATAACTATTATTTCTTTCAGTTGGTTTTACATAAAAGTATAATTAAAATTTACTTACGTCCCTTTTTCTCGAGGCTTGCATTTTACGATGCATGTACTTATTTACAGGACGACGGATACGCTTTAGCAGATTCTCGTATCAATCGTGAGCCCTAATTTCCTTTTGGGGCATTTATCGTCTTCGTTTATTTATTTATATCGACTATCAAGTATGTCGTGGGCCTTGTCCCAAGAATCGATCAAGACTTGAATCTATAGAGGCTTCATAGACTAGAGTTGCAGTCACTCAGTGTATAGCAGGCCTTTATGTTAGCCATGTTGGCTACGTTTCTATACTTTAGACTTATTCCGCATTTATGATTATTCATTTAGGCATTTTAGTAGCTCAGCATATTTACATATTATATTATGCATTGAGTATATGTCCCATGGTGATTCAGCCAGCCATGTGATTCGCTCGATCACATGTAGGCAGGCACCGATTGTCGTGTTACCCCCAAGACATGGTTCAGGGCATAACAAAACTTGGTATCAACGAACTAGGTTCAAGTGTCCTAGGGAGTCTATGACGTCGTGCCTAGTAGAATCCTACTTATGGGTGTAAAGCATGCCACACTAATAATTGGGAGGCTACAGAGCATTTAGGAAAAGTTACCATTCTTTCTACTCCAGATCATGCCATAACGCTCAGAGATATAGGTAACCTTCTATTCCTATCGAAGTTCAGACATATCGAATGTGCAAGAGACGAGTAGAAAATTCAAGGTCTAAATGAGGATGATTGCCCATCAGGGCATAAGTGTGAAGTGAATGTTATTAGATGAGACTTGATATGATATTGAAAGTGGGACAAAATGGATGGTTACTACTGACTAGAGCATAACCCTTATCAGAAAGTACAAATGCAGTTATCATGTTTTATGGTTACTAGTTTACCTCAGTTACCGGTTATACAGCCTTTCAATTAGCAGGGTTATGGTTATGCAGTACACCAATAATCAGTTATTTAGTTATCAATATCCAACATTCAGTATATCGGGATTCTTGTGACTTGTGAGTATACAGTGATACCCATGGGTGCTAAAAGAAAGTATAAGTAATGATGACTATAGCGAAATATTTATATGTTTTAAGTCCGGGTTAAGACCCAAGACTCACCAAATGGCATATGAAGTATTTTATCAGGTGATAGTACCCTCTGAAGGACAAGTTTTTGCATGGTAGTATATGTATGTTCTATACCTTACAGAATAAGTCAATTTGATTTTTGGCCCATGGTGCCACAAGTATAAGGATGATATATAGCTCAGATTTAAGACCCCACGGGGTAACATATTATGAAGTTAGCTACAGCAGGCATAAACATCTCACCATAGTTTTGAACATAAAAGATCCTAAGGGAGTAGGAAATGTTTGATATTACAAAAGGTGTGTTTTTTTCGTACGACTCTTGCACATGACTAAGAAGATATGATGTACGGAATGAGCACCAAGAGCAAACGCTATTGAATTTTAGGAAATAATTTTATTTTTAGTTTGTCCAAGTTTATTCAAATCAGACATAGAAAGTACTACGTTAGTAAGTTACTACAAGAGTAGATATGACTATAAGGTAAGAAGGTGTGACAGCTTCCTCTTAGGTCATGTGATTGAATGTTTACCCCAAATGTGTATAGTTTGACATGATCTTCAAATGTATAGAAAGTTGGGGTTAGGTATTTCAATCTTTCATTTAAGAGAGATGCAATTGCCCTAAGTTTGATCTATGTCTATAGCTCAGAAAATAGAGTATACGACCGTAGAATAGGGCTAGATGATGAGGGAAGTTAGATATAACCTTATGTCTCACTTTAGTATTCAGAGCAGAACAAGAGAACATGATGCTAACAAGTGGTTAGTAGAAGAAGAGTAAGTAAGTTTTGAATAGATATAGTGAATTAGCAATTTCAGCAGAGCTAGTAGAGGTACGATTTGATTTCCTTGGTCAAGTTAATACTAGTGAGTAGGTATGAGTTTGAATACATCAAATGCGTGCTAGAACCCAAAGGGTTTAAGTTAAATTCAAACTATAGTGATAAATTGCAGGAGAAATCAGCTAAGCAGTAAGAGAGCAAATTACAGAAAAATAGCCTTTAAGAGTTATCAAAAAGGGTCTCCCTAAGATTGATGGTGTCAGCAGAGTTAAGTCGTTAAGACAGGATATGCCAGATAAAAATACATTATTTCCCAATCCATGTAAGTAATTCAATTTTTGCTAGTAAGGAAGATTGCTTAGAAGCGAGTCAAGAAATGAGTCGTTAGTGACGTAAAGTGCAAGGAATTGCATAAGATAAGAAAAGTTGGTCTGGTCCCAACAATAGAGAAGGATTCGCAAGTATAAGACCTTAACCTTTGGTCTAAGGGAGAGATGTGTACATCATCAGTAAGTCCAGTTAAACATTTGAAAACTCGAAGGGTTAGCATAAGAAATGAAGAACGTCAGTTCAGTAATGAGGACACA
This sequence comes from Lycium ferocissimum, assembly GCF_029784015.1. NCBI lineage: Eukaryota > Viridiplantae > Streptophyta > Magnoliopsida > Solanales > Solanaceae > Lycium > Lycium ferocissimum. Next base: position 31,157,126 of record NC_081344.1, read on the forward strand.
AGGAGATAGTCTCCATAAGAAATGTTCCTCGCGAGCACAAGAAACACGAAGTGAGTAGAATGATCGTAGATCGACTTGTGTCAAGCTTAGTTATTGTCGATTAGGAGATCATAAAAAGCTATAAGATTATGCCAAGTCCTGTTTTAGGTGGATGGTGTCATTGCATGAGACTCCAATCTTATGGTTGTTGGTCAGAGACTTAGCACACAATAATATTGTGAGTATTTTCGTGAAGTACTTCAGGAAGAAATCAAGTATGTGAAGTTTAGCTCATGTTGAGGTAGACAAGAGAATTATGATGAAAGAAGCTCATCGTTTAGCAAATCTAGGAGTTCAACTTTTGGACCCCGAAGATAGTAGAATTGTTGTACAAAACAGAGCCAAGTCCTCTTTAGTAGCTGAGCAACAGAGGAAAACAATTTCATGATCCCTATCTGTTGCAGCTAAAGGAAGGGATTCATAGGCACAAATCCATGGCTTTCGAACAAGGGGAAGATGATGGTACTCTAAGGTACAAAAGATAAAGAATGTGTCCCATGTTACAGTTAAATTTTATGCCGATGCATAAAAGTTACTACGAGGTTGTTGGTGCTCTAATTGGATTTTATATTTTTAAAGTCACCACCTAATTTATTATAGGAAAAAATAGAAAAATCGGGTAAAAAGATTTTTCAAGCAAAAGAAATCTTTTTGGTACCAAAGATCGAGGTAAGGGTTCTGGTGATCCCCTAGGGAAGATTTTACGCACCCTAGTATTAAAGATTCATAGAATACGGTTGACCTACGAGATTCAATGTGTGATTATTGTAATTATTTGCTAAAACATGTTTTAGTTTTCGCAAAAATTTAATTTCATTTATATCATAATTCAAGAAAAAATTCGGCAAAAAGTCCCCTTATAGAAGGGAGTTTTGGGTTTAAAAATCCACGTAAGTTTTCAACTCACTTTATTGTCGGACTAAGACACTCCCGAAATTTCTCCCAAGTATAGTCACTACTATTTAATCCTAACAAAATGGGTCTCATACATACGGGTTTTATTATATATAAAATATGGAGTATATCTCCTATTTTTATACGTATATAATAAACACAAGTTTTTAACATTCAAGTCCAATTTTATCATGGAAACTCACAATCAATCCATATTCCAAGTCCAAATCCGTCTTAACCTGAAATCTGTCCAAGTAGATTTCCCTTTATTTTTCAGTCCATAAAGTTTTGGGCCTTCAGCCCAACAGTTTCAATTCTTTTCCCAAAAATTTTGAAGTCCAAACCATAGTCTTGTTTTTCTGGAAAATCTCTAAGTTCTGGTGACTCTTGTTCTCAAAAATTTTCATCCAAGTTATAACCACAAAAATTTGCATTTAAGATCATTTTTTTCGTTCCGTTTTAGCTCAAGTCCGATTAAAAGTCCAATAAAACAGATAAAGGCTCCCTATAACAGGGTTAAGGCCCAAAAACCATTAAGTTATTACCATCAGATTTTCGCTAAGGGTAGAGGGCCCAAAAATTTGCCACATAATTATTTGAAGATCATTTAGCCTTATTTACAGTATAAAACCAATTTTTGATCTTAGACAAACCAAATTAAGTGTCAAGTTCATGCAAGTTTAAACCAACCAAGTTTAAAAAATGTTTTAAGCGACTTCCTAAAAATACTACTCCCTCCATCCCAAAAAGATTGTCCTCTTTAAACTTGGCACAAAGTTTAAGAAATAAAGGAAGACTTTTGAAATGTGTGGTCCAAAACATGCCTTAGATATTTGTGTGATTGTAAATCATCTCATAAAGTTAACTTATTTCTAAATTTAGAAAGGTGATAATCTTTTTGGGACAAACTAAAAAGGAAAGGATGACAATCTTTTTGGGACAGAGGGAGTATGCGTTTCCTAAGTTCTAGCATCCATAAGGGGTTTCAATATTTCTTCATGTCTTTACACATATACATACACATATAAATTGAAAAAAAGAAGAAGAAGAAAGTTAGGCTGGTGGGCCTACCTAAGCCCACCAGTTGGCTATTTTCACTATCACGACTCAAACCGGAGGGCCGCAACTGACACCCAAGACCCTACTCGGCTGAGTGCCATACTACTATTCCATCCATGAGTCACAATTTTTTTTTGAACCTTTAATTTATGAAATGACGCTTCTGTCAAGTAAAACGTGAATTTTTTTTTAATAAAACTCTTTCATCACATCAGAACTTCTCCCTTATCGTTAATTCAAAGAAAACCTTTAGTCACAAAAAGATCTTTAAAACAAAGCACATGAACACATTGACCTATATGGCCGCTCTACATAACTGTCGACGTCTCGACGCACTATCCATAGGACACTGTCTGCAAAGTCTCTAACATACACGAGATACCATAACATAGGTCGGGACAAGGCCCCTAACATACCCGTAATGCATCTGACTCGGCAACACTCCGAATAGAAATGGAGTTCACCAATCTAGCTGATAGCCCGGGAACATCCAATGGCAAGTGTCCTCTACTCAATTGTCAGCACCTATGTGACATGAAACACAGTGCCCCCAGGCAAAGGGACGTCAGTACGGATAATGTACCGAGTATATAAGGCAGAAATGTAATATAATCAACTCAAATGATAAAGGAATAACAGACTCAATCTGTACCTGTGACCAACATGGCGATTCATAGACGTGCATATAAACTTTTAATGCATCATGAGTATATATGTATATAATGCATGCCTTCGCCTTGCTCATAGCCCTTTCGATCATAATAGCATAATAAACTTTTGAAAACATGTATATATGTATATGCACCTTTACCCATTCGCTCCTTCGAGCTTCTCCCCGTCGGGCATCATATCTTAATGGCCCCATCGGGCAACCCCTTCGGGCATCTTTATTATCATATACCAGTTGATCAGGTGGTTTGCGTATATAACACTATAGCCCTTTTTCCTTTTCCCATGAAATGATGTCGTGCATGTATATAAGTATGCAAATGCATAGTAATCTTTGTAAAACATCAAAAGACTCCCTTCAGAGCAACCTTTAGTTCAAAACGGGAACTTCTTCCCTTTTTTTTTTTTCAAAATGGGAACTTCTTCCCATTTTTCACTTGTCTCCTTCGAGACTTAAAAATCAAATATGAAATGCATATGAATAAAGAGGCCTTACGAATATCCCCTTCGGGATTTGGACACCATCATGGAAACATACAACTTATGAATGCCCCTTCGGGACTTGAGAGGTCAAGGATATGCTAAATCCTATACCATCTAGGAGTAGAGTCTTTGGAACTCGCTTGCTTACTCTGTTCATTCATAAGATAAGGATCATGCCAAAAGAATAGAAAGGATAACCTTAACATACCTGGAAGCTCGCTTCTCGACTTTCCAACCTACCTCCTGTCTTGAAATCTACATATAAAACCATTCATACTATTTTTAGGTTCACCATCATACACTTTTCTTAAGCCTTCAATTAAAATTCATTTAAAATCTGCCGAAATTCGGGTAGCATCTCCCCTGTATATATGCCTAGCCGGAAATCACCATCCAACAACGAACAACAACAACAACAATACCAACATCAACAACAATATTATCAATACCAATATATTCCATAAAACATCACACATGATGTTTTTCAAATTTCTCAACTCATAAATTCATTATCCGATCATTTAATAACTTTTCTTCCGTAACAAGCTTAAATCAATATTTATAAGGGAAGATTCATACCTTACTCCCGCTAGAACCGTAATATATTCACTTTCCACCTTGAATCCAAGCCAAGATTCACCGCAACACGATATTATAATCGCAACTATACGCTGTCTGCACCTGAATTCGGAGATATACTTAATTCAGGCTAAAATTTGATATTGGGAAGTTGTGGGAGATTTTCAGAATATTTGGGGATTTTTCTGGGTGTTTGGATGAAGAAAGGGGGTAAGCCTTGCTTACATAGAGTTCCAGAATCTGCCCTAACCGACTTCAAATTTTCTCAGTGCATTCGCGCAGGCTTATTTTACTGCCTACGTGTTCGTTCAGTAAAAAGGTTATAACTCTTGATCCCGATATTGTATGAGGCCCACGACTTATGGTTAGAAAGTTATTTTAATTATTTACAACTTTCATATTTTGTGTGTTTCCAAATTCCAAACTTATAATGGCGTTTTGGCCTCTTTAAGTCAGATCATCCGAAAACGTATCCTTAAATCATCCTTTTGGAGGGCTTATGCCCATATTTGGCTTAAGGGTCCTTCTTAAGACTTGCTCAAATTTCCATGTACTACTCATATAACTTTTCATATGTCCTTTATATAACCCCGGCATATGGGCCCCACCTTAACTTACGGTTACGAGGGCTATTCATCAAGTAACATATTAACTGATTTACACCATACGGCCTCCAAATGTCATATATATGTTATTCTTATACTCATATAATATAATCTTTATCCCTAACCCTTGTATATCTTTACTCTCCCTTGAGCTCATACTAAGACGTCTACAATCATGGTAACGCGAAATTTTCTAGAGTGTAACATTCACCCATAGCTAGGCCTTTAAATAAATATTAGCTTCCCTTACTTATCAGACTCGATCGAAAATAAGGGTTGGGCCTCTGGCCCAACATGTTTAAATGCAGAGGATGGCCCAAGTGGCCTGCTAATCGTTCACATGAAACACACAAAAGGATTAGGATTAGACGATGTTTAAACTTAAAGCAAGACTAACTAAGAGTATATAAATCGCGTATACGAACAAGCAAAGTAAAAATAAAGGTCGAGACTTCCAACAATATTAAACAAGGCCCAGTTTTAAAAGCACAGCCCAATTTTAAAAGAACAATCTTTCATAGCAAGCATAGACTGGCCCAACTATTCACTTAACAAGTAATATGCAAATAAAGGCCCAATGTGAAAATTCAAAGGAAAATGGGCCTACTGAGGCCTTTATATGCAGAAACATTACCATTTGAGACCATACAGATGATACACCATAAGTATACTGGATATATAAATGCCTGTATACCTTAAGTATATAAAACTGGTATATACATAGAGTATACCTCAGGTATATCCTCTGATATACAGTATTTTTTTTTAACATAACAGACATCAGACTAAGGAGAAACATTCATACTTTCTCATTTAAGCATATTCAAGCAGTGTTTAAAAGAACAAGAATTACAAAGCATGCTACCAGACAAACACAATATTCCTAGTGCATATGCTCTACAAACAACAAATCATACACACGTAGTTACTTTCAGGCAGTGAAGACTTCCAATAACAAGACCTTCAAATCTCAAAACAATAAATGTACATGAGGTGCTAAAACCATAAGACATAGAATTACTTATATCTAATGAAATTTGCATACATTAGCTTCTTTAATTAGTCTTAAAAGGTCACAGAATGAGTGGTTTCACATGAAGAACCCCAGTAGCCCAGATTTAAAGTGATTGGGCTGAGTTAGACTTGTAAGTCAAAGCCCCATCACTCCCCTCCTAGCCCTGGGTAAGTCATCCATGATCCATACACACTAAGTGAATAACTCTATCTCAATCTTTCAAGATAAATTAAAGTAAATAGAAGCATAGAAGAACACCAAATACAGAGACAAATAAGACTAGTACACTTCAAGATTGTAACGACCTGTTTGGTCGTTATTGCATTTTCGATCCTTTTGATCCTTTTTTGAGCCTTTTTAGCTCCTGCAGGGATAGTTGGCATGCTTCTCGAGATCATCAGAGTTAATTTGGGTAAGTTTTGGGGAAATTTTGCTTAAAGGAAAAAATGGTTGACTCAAAGTTGACTTTTGGGTAAACGGACTTTTTCAGGAATCCGTCGATTCTGAGAGGTCCGAATGGTCTGTTAAAACTTTGTGCAAATTTGGTTTGATTCCCAATGCACTCGGATGCATTTTGGGACTTGGGTTGGAAGGTTAATTTTGAGGTATAGGGGGTTGACTCGGTCAAGGAGACCCACGATGGGAATTTCGAGATCACGAGTGCGTTCGTAGCGTGTTTTTATGTATAGTTGTATATTTGATTTGTGAGAAGATAGTATTGAGTGTTAGTCGGGACTTCGGGTGAAGTTCATGAAACTTGAACAGTTTTCTGGTTTAATGGTGTCCATTTCCACGGCACCTGTACCGCCGAAGAGGCACCGTGAATGCGATGGACCGACTGCTGAAGCGGTCTAAGCTATTTGCAAGGGACCCCCAAAGCGGTACCCTGAGCGCCGAAGCGCATGTCGGGCAGTAACTGAATAGTTTAAGTGATAAAAATCTCTAATCTCTAAACATTTCCCCACTTCATCTAAAAGCTATTGGTGTGGGTTTTGGAGTTCTTGAAGAGGCTAAGCTTTGTGGTGAGTTTTCCCAACCTTATACTTCATTCCTTAATCATTAAATCATAATAGAAATTCATGGTTCAAGCTAAGTTCATCAATAAGTTGAGTATTAATAGTGGGTTTTAATGGGTTTCTTCCTAAATCATTTCTTGGCTATAAATATGAAATTAATGGTTAGGTTAGCATTATTTATCATAGATTTGAAGAATATAAGCTATAGTAACATGTTTACTTCTTGATTAAGGTCTAATTGGTGAATTGGGAGTTAGGGTTTATACCCAAATTTGGGGGTTTTGCCTAGAATCCGAATTTGAGTAGATTGTTGGTTCTTCTAGCTTGATATTGATGGTAATTGATCACCTAGAGCTTTAATTTCATGTTAAGATCTTTAGATTCCTAATTTTACCTTTCTAGTTCATAAACCCTATTCCATAGGCTAGGAATTTAGGTCTTGAATAGAAGTAGGGTTTGTTTGATGTTCTTCTTCATTCTAATTTCTTGATTCGAATGTGCTTTGACATTCTTGATCTATAGGGTCAAAGAAAAGGAAAGGCTAAGGAGTTATTGTTGGTGATATTGTTATTCGGCCTTCTAGGTAGGTTACGGTTTACCCTATGGTGAGACTTCATTTAGCGAAGCATATATTTAGATGATATTGTCAGAGAAAGCACGTAAAACTTCGGGTATGAAGTTGGGTTGGATATTGTCTTAGGTTGGGCCCTGTTGTGTGATTGGAGTTAGCCACCCCATTGTGTTGTGACTTATCTTATTCTATAGTTGTTGGCTTGATGCCACGTGGAGATAGTAGATATTGAAGACTATTGATATTTTTTTATCATGATATTGTAGTATCTTACTAGTTGACGTTTGATACGAGGATAGTATTCTATTGTGGCTTATTGTGTTGCCCTTTCATGATATTGTTAGTGTGCCCATGCGTGGTACTTGTGATATTGATTTGATTATTGACATTGAACTCATATATTGCACGCATTCTCATCCTTCATGATATATAGTTGATACATTGATGATACTTAGGGAAACACTATTATGAGCTGGTCTTAGTGGATGAGAGTGACGTGAGGACCAATGTCCCATGTTTATCCCGAAATCGAGAGTGAGTGTAGCGATTGTCGAGGTTGTTGCCGGAACCATGAGGTACATGAACTTTGCGAGTCCCTCATGGGTTGTGCTGCCGACATGTGATGTTCCATCATCGAAGTACATATGTACGGTCCATATGCATTACATTCACGTTTCATACATTATTGCATTGCATTGTACTATGGCTTCTATTGTGATATTCTTGTGATGTACTTGTGATATACGGATTTGAATTGAGTAATTAAGACTTGACACATTTGGGTTTAGATGCTAAACATAGGCGATGACATGTACTTGGATTCGGGCTCGTGTTTGATTTATACCTTGTTGATTTACCTATTTACCTTACTTTATGGCCTTGATATGTGTTAGCTAAACTTAGTCGGCCTATGATACCTACAGTACTTATTGTTTGTACTGACCTACACTTGCTGCATTCTTTTATGATGCAGAGTTCCAAGTGGGATCGACCTCTACTTCTCATGGCTGATAGTGGTATGAGAGTTTCTGTTAGAGTCTTAAAGGGTGAGCACGAGGACGTCCGCTGCCTTAAAGATTGTTCTTTTATTTATGTCTTACTTGATATTCTGAGACATATTCAGACTATTAGTGTATTATTGTTATTTCCTGACTTGTAGAGTCTAGTTAGATGCTCTTGTATGGCTAGACCAGACTTTGGGTAGATTTGATTTATTTTCTTACTTTCGCATGTTTTTATATCATTATCGTCAGACTTACATATTTCTATCTCTTCCGTTTATTTATTTATTATTTCACATCTTTAAGATTATTGGGATAAGAGTTCGCCTACCGAGGTGGGAAGGGTAGGTGCCCCCGTGACTTAGCTAAATTGGGTCATGACAAGTTGGCATCAGAGCCCTTGGTTACCCGATCTATAATGCAAGAGCGTGTCTAGTAGAGTCTCGTGGATCGGTATGATGAGCTCCGTACCTATCTGCTAGAGGCTATAGGACATTTAGGAAATTTCTCTTTCTTTCATTCTTTCGTGCTACTTTATTCAAATTGGTAGCTAGTCGATTCCACCGTATCGGACTTTCTTATCTTGATCACCCACGGAGGGTGGAAACACGTCCTTAATTCTTATGCGAATAGTTGATCTATGACGTGTCATGGTATGGTACGAGATGTGTTATTCTGATTCGGACACGTGATCTTGTTCAGTCTAGTTATAGCCTAAGGATTCAATTTTGTGGAGTCATGATTAGACTCAGTTGTTGTATGGAGTCGCGATTAGACTCGTTTATTGTGAGAGTTCGTGAGAAATGAGAAGGATAGTTCAAAGGTTAACAGGGTCTCCATGTTTCAGCATTAAGTTGCTTGGAAGTGACAAGGTGCCTTGATAGCTTGATAATAGTGGGATTGCTCGATGATATGATCAGTTTGGGAAAAACTTCAGCTTCTTCAAGGCTTTATGATGGTGTGCATGACACTGGTGTACCAATGGATGATTGGTGATTCAGCAGTGGTAGAGTATTAGACGTCGGTATATGGGGACAAGTGTAAGTACGGTAATGACCATCGAATTGGGCAAACATATTATGACCGCGTGTAATAAAGAAAAGAAGTTGACAATAAGGACATGAAGGCAGACTTTTGTGGAAAGCGCATAGCGAAGTGAGACTTCATAGAATGCATAGCGAAGTGAGACTTCATAGAATATCTTAGGCATGAGTATTGTTCGTGAGATTGGGAAGGGAAAAATTGGCATCTGACATGGTTGTCGGGATAAGGTTGCGAGTGATGCTAAAAGTTATTCTTGATATAAGCTCGTTGATGTTAAAGGAATATTCAGTTATTAAGTGAATGCTATGGGCACATCGTTTGATCGGTAAATTGATTGGGTTGAACACTTCTAAGGAGCTAGTAATCGATTGATGGAAATGACTTTAAATATGGGCACATGCGATGAGTTAATGCCTTGAGGAGTTACTAGTTGTTTCACTTAGATTTGAGGAGAAATATTGATATCGTTTTGCGGTTCGTTTGGCTTAGATGGATGATTAGTTTAAAAAGGGATTTGAGTGGTTGTAGGTTGATAGTGATAAACGTGATTTGAAATGACACATGGGTACTTGAGTCCTGTTTGGACTGCGGGGACATTATATCATGACGTGCAGTAAGGGGTGTGACCAATAAGGTTGATTGGTTCCTTCGAGGTTAAGGGCAAAAAGGAAATCATTGAAACAAGAGTTAATGATGTGAGAGCTTGATTGTGATTGTACAGTGCAAAGTGGGCTTGATAGTTTATGGATGAGCTGGTATGTTCGGTTATGTCACAGACTAATCAAGGTCAGTGGTGGACTAAGATTGGGAACCTTATGTTCATTGTGTAAAAATTGGCTAGATCCCTCTACTAGTGGTGTTATTACTCGACTTAGGTGATTGAATAAAAAGGGATGGTCGTGAGAGTGGTTAGAGCTATTCAGATTCGATAATTGAGGTTAGAGGTGATTCTTCGAGGACGAGTAACGTTAAGGATTTGAGTAGGGGATTAGTAAACATGGATACTTAAAATGGTAGATCGATGATGGGTTAACTGAGTTAAGTTCGGGATAACATTTTGTAAATTAAGTAAGGCAACTCGGGCAAGGACACTTTAGTGAGATACATGATGATATTAATAAGACTGTTATGCGATACGCGGGATTTAGAGAGTGTTCAGTTTAGAGTGATAAGCATTAAGAAAGCTATAATGGATAGATTTTGTGGCCTACTATTACCTCCAAGGTGTGATTCAGTTAGTGTACGAGACTTATGATTATGTGATAGACTACTGAGTAGATTCGAGTAATGGTCAGACGATGGCAGTATAAGTGAACTGATAGAAATTAAGGAATTGAAGAGTCAAGAAACGGTATAGTTGATCGAGAGTCGGCAAGAATAAGATACATCTTGGGATTACTTGAGTCTATTTAGATTGTGGCATAGTTGTCTTGCATATTCAGATGAGGTGTAATTGTTGCGTGAGCTTAAGGAAGGAGGTCTACAGAAATGGACTAAGTGATATGAGGAAAATTCCGCGAGATTCGTGATCGCTAGCTAGTGATAAGCATATTTCAGTGAACCAACATGTTGAGATTTATAAGAAGCGGCTTGGTGGTACACCGTTGGAACGGTTCGTAACATTCTACAGTGGATGAGTTAGTGTGCTTCAAGAGAAAGGATTGTGGAGTTCCTATCATGCGAGGCTAGAGTTATATTTTTGGAGTGGGACCCTACTCGTGGTAATACAGTATGATTGCAAGTAATATTTGAATGGACAGTTTGGGTAAGTGCTTTTGGATATTAAGGACTTGGGAGTAATTGAGTGAGATTTAGAGCGGCAGTTGTAAGATAGGATACTTTCGAAAAAATGATGGCATATCAAGGTGATGCAATGAGAGGTTTGATGGTTAAATAATTATTATATGAGGCTTCTGGTTTTGCGTCGAAAAGTTCGGGGTTGTATCGAATTTGCGTGTCGAGTAAAGGTTAAGAAGCATGAAAATTGGAATCGTAAGGTATAGCTCTTCGGTACCAAGTTGATAACTTGGATAGGACTCAACTTGTGGAGTCGAGGATGACAAACATGATCTATTATGAGTGGTATGACTGTGATTGGTTTCAAAATTTGGAGTCAGTTCTAATGACTATTTGTTATATTCGAGAGTTGTGCATTCATTCAGGGACAGCATTGTTCGAGTTAAGCTTAAAGGTGTATGATTATATTTCTAGGAAGATATTAAGGATTCGATGCATTGCGGCTCAGATTTGAGGTATGATAGATTTACCGAGCTTTGTCAGGGTTTTCTAGTGGATTCGATAATATTTTCTGAGAACAGCTACTTGAGTGGAGTAATGGTATACAATGAGCTTAGTACAGATTTGAAGAGGAACTGTTGTGCGAGAGGTCTTTATAGTGATCAGTTGGGTTCCAACGGACTTTGCCCGACGAGATACTCGGTGGTATGTTTATATATAGTAATTTGAAGGTTTAAGAAGACTTAGAACTAGCCAAATTGGCTGTCAGTAAGATCAGTTTTGATGGAATTGCATAGGGATCTCAGATGAATCAAGGATTCTTTCTGGCGAGAGTAAGTTATGGTTTCAGAATTTTGGAAGTTATGGTTTCAGAATTTTGGTATGTGTGATCATGTGTTTCTAAGGAATCACGGTACGAAAAATGGCTTTAGTAACTGCGAAAGAAAGGTTAGCAGAATCAGAACATCTTCTCGATTCAGAATCGGCTATGGTTTGTGGCCAAGTTTCTAAAGATTGGGTGATTTGGGAAAGTGTTTGTGGGAAGGAGGGCAAGTGAACTCGAGATGTAGTGGCCTGTTTGAGATTATCCGTTGTGTTGATCCTGTGTTTTATGAGTTAGTTTTCACCAAGCCTGTCAGGTGTTCATCCGATTTTCCATGTTTCTATGTTAAAGAAGTACCGTTCTGGTGGTTCCTGTATCATTCGTTGGGATTCAGTTTTGTTCGATGAGAATCTTTCCTGTAAGGAGAAGTCCGACATGTGTAGCAAATATCCTCAGTTATTGTCGATTCAAGTATTTTTCCGTCCTTTCTTCCTTGTAGCTCGAGGACGAGCGATTGTTTAATTGGTATCTGATGTAGCGACCTATTTGGTCATTATTGCATTTTCGACCCTTTTGATTCTTTTTTAGCTTTATTAGCTCATATTTGACGTGCGGAGACCGTTGGCACTCTTATCGAGGTCATCAAAGTTGATTTGGGTAAGTTTTGGGGAAATTTTTCTTAAAAGTGAAAAATGGTTGACTCAAAGTTGATTTTTGGGTAAACGGACCTTTTTCGGGAATTTGTCAACAACGAGAGGTTCGGATGGTCTGTTAGAACTTGTGTGGATATTTGGTTCGGTTCCCAATGCACTCGGGTGCATTTTGGGACTTGGGTTGGAAGGTTAGTTTTGAGGTATTGGGGGTTGACTCGGTCAACGAGACCCCCGATGGGAATTTCAACCACGAGTGCGTTTGTAGCCCGTTTTTATGTACAGTTGCATATTTGATTTGTGAGCAGACAGTATCGAGTGTTAGTCGGGACTTGGACAGTTTTCGGGTTTACTAATGTCCGCTTCCGCGGCACTAGTACCCTTTGAAGCGGCACTGTGGAAGCGGTGGACCAACTACCGAAGCGGTCTAAACCATTTGCTAGGGACCGCCGAAGCGGTACCCTAAGCGCCGAAGCACGACCGTTGAAGCGGTCAAGCTAAGTGCCTAAGCGCATGTCTGGCAGTAACTAAATAGTTTAAGTGATAATAACCTCTAAGTCTCTAAACATTTCCCCATTTCATCTAAAGGCTATTGGAGAAGGTTTTGGAGTTCTTGAAGAGGCTAAGCTCGGTGGTGAGTTTCCCCAACCTTATACTTCATTCCTTGATCATTAAATCATAATAGAAATTCGTGGTTCATGCTAAGTTCATCAATAAGTTGAGTATTAATAGTGGGTTTTAATAGGTTTATTCCTAAATGATTTCTTTGCTATAAATCTAAAATTAGTGGTTGGGTTAGCTTTATTTAGCATGGATTTGATGAATATAAGCTATAGTAACATGTTTACTTCTTAATTAAGGTCTAATTGTTGAATTGGGAGTTAGCGTTTATACCCAAATTTGGTGATTTTTCCTGGAATCCGAATTTGAGTAGATTGTTGGTTCTTCTAGCTTGATATTGGTGGGAATTGATCACCTAGAGCTTTAATTTCATGTTGTGATCTTTGATTCCTAATTTCACCTTTCTAGTTCATAAACCCTATTCCATAGGTTGGGAATTTGGGTCTTGAATAGAAGTAGGGTTTGTTTGATGTTCTTCTTGATTCTAATTTCTTGATTCGAATGCGCCTAGAATTTCTTTATCTCGAGGCTCAAAGGAAAAGGAAGTCTAAGGAGTGATTGTTAGTAATATTGTTGTTCGGCCTTCCAGGTAGGTTACGGTTTACCCTATGGTGAGACTTCGTTAAGCAAAGCATATATTTAGACGATATTGTCGGAGAAAGTATGTAAACCTTCGAGTATGAAGTTGGGTTGGATATTGTCTTAGGTTGGGCCCTGTTTTGTGATTGGGGTTAGCCACCACGTTGTGTTGTGACTTATTTTGTTCTGTAGTTATTGGCTTGATGCCACGTGGAGATAGTAGATATTGGAGACAATTGACATATCTTGATCATGATATTATAGTATCTTACTTGTTGACATTTGATACGAGGATAATGTTCTCTTGTGGCTTATTGTGTAGCCCTTTCATGATATTATTAGTGTGCCCATGCATGGTACTTCGATTTTTGTGAGTATATTAATATTTCGGTATGCTCAAGTTGTTGGAAATGTGGAGAATGGGGTTCTTTATATAGAACCCCCAAATTCTCAAAACCTTAACTTATAGCCGATGTAGGAGTATAGTAAATGTTTAGGTTTTGCTTCTCTCAGCCACATCTAATGGCTGAGAATCGAAAAATCAAACAAATAAAGGATTACATTTGACTCGCAAACGGTCGATCTATGGGGTTCTTTATGAACCAATAAAATTCGAATATTGAAAATTGAATACAACAAAAACCATTAAGGTTTCTTAGTCAAAAGACCGTTGATTCAAAAAAAAAAAAAAAAAAAAAAAAAAAAGCAAAGAGAAAGACCGGTTATACCACGTTTGGGTTGCGTTTGGTGAAGAATGGTGGAAGAAATTAATGCTTTACCTCAAAAGGTCACATAGACCTAGAGAAAACATATCTCCTCTGTAACCATGCCAAAAATGGCAAAGATGACGTAGGAAAGAGAACTCAGCAACGAGCGGCTAGGGTTTACCTCCTCAAAGTGGGAGTGAACCCTTTAAGGGTTCGTTTGGTTCTTTTAATGACGAAATGGAGGGGTGATTGCCTCCTTTAACGCGTTCGTGGGCCGGGTCACGGTCTTAATGGACCGGGCCTGGCTAATTAAAAAGATAAAAGGGGCAGTCCATATGCATATACATATATACACGTGATATACATGTGTATATGTATACACATGTGTATATCTGTGTATATATGTATATAGGGAGGGGGTTAAACGTGAAATACTTAACAAAGTATCCAAAATTGAAGTAATGCCCATTAATTGAACGTTTCAATTGTGACCCGACAATAACTAATTGACCAATTAAGAGCTAATTTGCAAGAATGACCTTAGTTAAACTTAAAGCCATGAATTTAGCTATTTCAATTAAGTTCGTAATTGACATAATCAAACAAATTAAAGTCTAATGATCTTAATTAACTTACACCAATGAATTTGGAAAATTCAATTAAGGCCATAATTGAATTAACAATTAGTTATTTCAATTGTAGCCATTATTTGCCACATAGTGAACAATTTATACAATTAAATACTCAATTAATTATGATAAAATTCTAATAAATTGAATATGCAAAATATTGAGAATTGAGGAGTAAAATGGTTAATTTTTTTAGTTAATCAAATTCGTTGGATTAAACAGAATAGAATACTTACAAATTGATAATTTAACAATTTGAACAATTAAATAAATAATTGTTGTAAATTGTTTTTCTCTTGGTTAATTTAGCAAATATTTCATAATTGTTTTAACAATATATAAATTAATTTCTAAATGATATATAATATTATAGAAATTATTTTTCCAAATAAGAATGGTAAAATATTATCTAAATAATTTTTATAAATCATTTTGACTTCTAAGAAATACGTATTTTACTCCGTTCAATATCCAAGGACTCTGGGTGATTAAAATAAATTGTGGGAGGTCAAAAATTAGATGTCAACAACTGCCTCTTCGGTGTTGCCATCCCTAAGCAGCAAAATTGACTAACCTTGATTTTTTACTGACCCAGCTCATTCCGCCTTTTATTTTTTATGCAAGTTTTCAAAAACATGTGGTCGGAACCCGATTTCTGGGTTTCCTACATATGTCGAGTTATATGAGAATTCAGGCCATTTGTAGTTTGACTCGATCTAGACTTCTAAATGAAAGTTTAAACAAATTTCAGACTTCCCAATCATCAAATTGGGAAGTCCGGAGTGATTGGTCGGAGTGTGACTGACTCTCTGGTATTGAGTCCGCCTACATATTCCTGTTTCTTGAAAATCAAGTCACTTGTAGTTAGACTCGATAGGAGGAAAAGGATATCCCTTATGCAGGAATGCCTTTGTGTGTGTGCTGGAGTGTACCCGACCAGTCGCGAAAAAATTAAAGAAAAGCAAATAAAGCAAATAAGCGAGTAAACACTTTTGTGTGGTTGAGCATGGAGTGGATTGATCTCCCAAGTCTTGGCCGGAGAGCTTGACTCTCATGGGCACCCTATCTCGACTGGCTGCATAAGAAAAAGTTTCACGTTTGCTCCGTATATATCTGGATTTGATTTGACCAGCCTTCTCCATCTGGTGGCTATAAATCTGCTTCCACTTGTTGAGTAACGTTGGTTGATTTTGGTAATGAATACTGCGCCCACCTAACCGGATTTAAATCGTCTTAACCTTCATAGCGAATACTATAGTTGTCCGACTGGTTTTACATCGCCTTGACCCTTGGAGCGAATATCGAGTTATCTGACCGGTTTTACATCGCTTTTGATCCTTTGATTATATCTTGTAGCTTGTATGAATGGCCCTCTCGGCAGTTTGTACGAATGGACTTCATGGCTGTGTTTGTATGAATGGCCCTCTCGGCATGTTGTATGAAATAGCCCTCGCGGTAGTGTTTGTATGAATGGCCCTCTCAACATGTTGTATGAAATGGCCCTCTCGGCGTGTTTATATGAATGGCCCTCTGACGAGGCCAAAGTGCATAGTAAAATTCGCTCGTACTCTGTCAAATTCTAATATAGTTTAAGATATCGTCCCACAGAGATTGGAACCACCTAGGCTACAGATGTGTATTGTCTTGGGTACTATTTGAGAGAATAAAATTGATGAAATGAGAAGTTTTGAAATTATAAATTACTTAAAATAAAACAAACAACTTAATAGAAAATTTAAAAAGAAAAGAGTTGGGAGTCGTTGAATCCACTTGGTACAATTATAATAAAATCTTATTCTAGTAAATTCCACAAAAGAATAGAAAAACTTATTTGACTTTATTTGTGTTATGAGGAATAAAGACCTCTTGCGATTAGCCCTTAAAATCAATAAACTTATTTGAGTCAGTCCTTCTGTGAGAATTAGAATTGAATGAAATAAAATAGAGACCCCTCAAATCATTAAACTTATTTGAGTCAATCTCTCTGTGAGAATTAGGACCGAAAGAAATAACATAACAATTTTAAACCAACAATATTATTTGAATTAATCCTCCGTGAGAATTAGGACTAAAAGAAATAATATTGAGATTTTTAATCGATAAACTAGTTTGAATTAATCCCTCCGTGAGAATTAGGACTAAAAGAAGCAAGATCAAAGATTTGAATATCAAGACATGAAAAAATTAAAGTAAAGATAATTATTATAACATCAAACCAAGCTTCTTCAACTATCCCAACAAAAAAAAAACTACTCCATTAAGGAGTATGTAAGAAAGAAGTTAAAATAAAATACTATTCCTACAAATATAAATAAAAAGAAGAGAAATAGAGCAAAGACTATTTCTTATATCTTTCTCAAGATTGGATTCTATTTTCTAAGCAAAGTGATGCCTCTATTTATAGGAAAATATAGTGTCTCCCCCTACAAATGCATTCCTTGAAGTAGTGCTCACATCCGTGACCTTACTTGACGGGTGTGAGTATGAAAGTGGCGGTCACACCCATGGATTTCAAACTTGACGGGTGTGAGTATGAAAGTGGTGGTCACACCCGTGGATTATACAACTTCTTTCTTGATGCCAACACTTGACGGGTGTGAAGATGAAAGTGGTGGTCACACCCGTGGATTTCAACACTTGACGGGTGTGAGTATGAAAGTGGCGGTCACACCTGTGGATTTTACAACTTCTCCCAATGTTGTCTTTATGTAATTCCCATATGTGAAATTTCACGGTTGTGAACATGGACTTGTGGTTGTACCCATGAAATATTTTCTTATCTCTTTGGCATTTGCTTATTTTTCATTCTTCCGAGATATTCTTTTTCCTACAAGATTATGTCAGAAAATATGCGAGAATAAGATATAAATATTCATGTTTTATTTTAAAACTTATTTTTTTATATATAAAATTACATGAATAATTTACACCCATCAAATTCACCCACACTTGAATCCTTGCTTGTCCTCGAGCAAAGAACATAAACTAAAGTAGCGACTAAAATTTTAAGTAAAATAATGAGAATTTTTTGACAAACAAGAATCAATTAAGATTACATCACGAGTTCAAATAATTTTAACCGCATTCATATTTATCTATTGAGAACTAAAATCACAATATTTCCTAATCCCAGCGTGTCTCACCAAATGAAGAGATATTCCCATAAATCACACAATGTATAAAAATGGGCATAGATTAAAAAAAAAAAAAATTCTCTCTCTCTCTCTCTCTCAACAAAGAAGTATCTCAAGCTAGTCGAGGTTGCCATAAGCTTGCCTATCATGTGATTTTCCACTAATATAGGAGTCTTTGAGTTGAGATCATGTATGACTTTTAGAAGGTTGTAAAGTGGGTTCAGGGATAGTTAGGATATATATGGATAAAAGTGACTCAAGTCCCTTATAAGCACCGCAATACTTTAACATTTAATCACCATTGCTTTCCTTCTTTAAAAGGAAAAAAGAAATCAACCTCCATGTATTTTTCATTATTTCTTATTTTTCAACCCTCTTTTTATTTTTCCTCTTATTTTCCTTACAAGCTGTCATAAGTTTTCTTTGTATTTTTTTTTTTTTGAAATGACAACATTCTTAAAAGATCAATAAGCTCAACGATCAGCATTACTCTTTTCTTTCTTTCATAACTACTCCTCCGTACTTGCTTTTGCAATCAATTTATTTTTTTTCAGCGGCAAAAAGGGAATAGAGTGAATAAAAAGATGTGACAACAAAGATTAGGCCAATATTGGAGTTTTGCTTATCAAGAAAATAAGGGATAATTCATTTAGGCTCAAGGGGGCTGACTAAGGATAAAAATAAATAAAGTAGGTCAATTTGGTGACTATTTAACAAGGAAGGCCTACTTTCATTTCTCAACTCAAAAATCTACCCAGAATTTCGCCTCAAGCCACATTCAAGGCAAGTTCTAGATTTCGAATAAGCAGGAGAACTGGGCAATATAACCTGACAACACAATACACTTGGGATTAGAAAAAGTATAATTTTAATCATCAATAAATAAATATGAGTTTGGAAAAGTATTCATGTAACCCATGAATGATACTCAATCAAATATGTTTTATCAAAATCTCATTCTAAGAAAATCAAGTTTTAGCCTACTTATGTAGTATTAAACATCCTAAAAAGTGTTCAGTTCAAAATATTACGACCATGGCAAAGAACTGAACAAAGAAATCCATGGAAGTGTAGAAAGAAATTTTATATACACATATATATACCCACACTTAAATATTGTCATGTTAAATAATTTTAAAAGCAAGAGAAGATAAAGGG
Organism: Lycium ferocissimum; assembly: GCF_029784015.1. Classification (NCBI taxonomy): domain Eukaryota; kingdom Viridiplantae; phylum Streptophyta; class Magnoliopsida; order Solanales; family Solanaceae; genus Lycium; species Lycium ferocissimum. Next base: position 31,176,139 of record NC_081344.1, read on the forward strand.
ACTCCATTTATTTTTCTTTTTTCTTCGAGAGCATGTGAACTCGACCCCCAATTTTAAATCAATTTTTCTTTTTCGCTCCTTGGGGCTCTTTTTGGAGCTTATTTGGCCATGAACATCATAAAATATTTTCTCTTTTCGCACATCCCATTATTTTTTGGCCTTGTCTTGCGGGGGCAAACAAATGTGCATAATGATCCTTGACTCCATTTTACATTTTTCACGAGGATCGTTCCATGCATTTTTCTGCAAATTCCCAATAACAAAATCATAATGATTAGAAGGAATTGAAGAATAATAGTTAAAGGATATTTCATTTGTGCTTGTAACCTCCTCATTCTCATTTTCTTCGAAATTAATCAATTTATGTGGATAGGAAAAATGGGGTATGCATTCATCACTTGTTGAATTAAATTCAATCATACCTTTATAGTCAGCTTTCTTCACTAGACTGGTATTTTCATCATGAGCGATAGATACTTTTTCACAAGGCTCATTTATTTTATTAATTGGTCTATCCTCACATGACATAGTTTCATTTAAAAGTTCACCACCACCATAGGAGATTACTATACTTACTAATTGATTTAATTGCATTGTTAGATTCGTAATGGCTTTATGATTACGTGCATATTTTACAACGAAATTTTTTATGAAATTATGCACAGATTTTTTCAAGCTCACGCTGTTATATCCCGTATTTGTACATTGGGACAATCCGAGCTAACCGCGATAAGTTAAGGGCAAGACTATTCCGGGATACGAGGTAGAGACTTTTAACCACGATTTTATTTTAAGGCATAAGTTGCTTATGATTTTATTGGTATGGAATATTAAGAAAAATTTGGGGTTGAAAGTGAATTAAAGGAAGTTAATATTTCATGAACAAAAGGGCCAAGTAGCCGGGCAATATGGGGTGTGGGCCATGGTCCACATGGATGCATAGTATATGTAGAGGAAAAATGACTAATTAAACATATTCATCATCTTCACCCTTAGAAGCTTATAGAAACTTGGAGAAAAAAAAGAGAGAGAGGAGCCATTCGGCCATAGCTAGCCGAGCAAGAGCTTGAGAAAGTGATCAAAAAAAATAATTTTCTTCTAGTATTCCAACCTTGGAAGGTCCTCTATAACGTGGAGTGGTTGTTGATCAACAAACCATTCGTTTCTACCATTTACAACCCTAGCCGTAGTTGTGGAGTTTAGTGAAAAAGGTAAGGTTAATCTTTCTTTTTTCATATACTATGGATGGTTTGTGTATGTTGTAGTATGTAGAATGAATGAAAATCATGAAATTTGTGTGTTGGGGTGGTGGCCGAATATGGGTTGTTTTGTATGGCAAAGAATGAACTAATTTTATTTAGTATTTTGGTTGTTGTTGTTATGGATTCTATGATGAAAATGAAAGTTTAATGATTCAAGTTGAAGTTGTAAGTGTCGTGGGCTGTTTTAGAAGCCAACGTGATTTAAATGTAGTTTTTGTATTTGTAAGAATGACATTGTTAACGTGTGGTTGTTGGTAATTCATGAATTTGAGAGAGAGGAATGCGGCTGTTGTTTGCTGTTTCCGGGTTCGTGGAGGTTTAGGGTGGAATGTTGTATATTAGTTGGTTGTTTTAATATTGTGCGGATTTTGGTTGCCTGAATCTGCTGAATGATCCTAGATTAGTACTTGAACATGTGAGCGTTGATGTGTTGGCTTGAATGTATGTAGTTGAATCGAATGTAAATGGAATGTTATCGAATTATGTAGCACAGTTACTAACGTTAGAATGCTGAATTGATTGTTGATGTTGTTAATATGGTTGTTGGTATTGTTGTTGATGATTTGGCCGAGTTACCCTCGGGTTATTGAATTTATAGGGGTAATGTCGCCCCCAAATTTCGTAGATAAATGCTAGTTCGGGATTGAACTCAAGTGCTTTGTTAAACTAATGTTACATGAACACGCCATTTCATCTTTGAAAGCCCGAGACTTGAGTTTGGATTAGCTTAGGAAGCGGTCGAGGTATGTAAAGCTCAACCTTTCTTTCTTTGGCATGTCTTGTGCTAGAAGTAGGCTAAGATACTAGCCTCGGCAATCCCCTTAAGATCCGACATCGTATACATTTTTATTCACTTTCGTGATGTCGCATTCTTAATAAAGTCATACTATGGTCTTTGTGGTTCTTGTATGATCGATTTCCAAATGCGTAAAGAGTTTTGTTCCCAGTGACGACAGTTTTAATAATGTCCGTAACTTTTACAGACGGGCTCGGATCGCTTTCCGATATGTTCGAGGTTGTCTTCTATAACGAACAACGTCTCTAACCTTCATAGGCGGCCCGCATTTTGCTCGAGCATTGTCCTGTGTCCCCGAGACCTTCCTATACCTAGTCTCGACTTTGAAAACAACTTAATATGGCTATCACCCCGACCCCTAGCATGCGCGTGTTAGTCTACCGATCTATTGAGTCCATTATGATGATTTATTTGCACAAGGGTTCCTCACGACTCGCTCGTGCACCCCGTCACAGCACTCTCGCCAACCCGGTCGTTATGTCGTCGTGCGCACTATGCTATATTCCGTAGTACGATGTGTTATGGTTCGCCGAGTCCCTCGCTGCAGGGCCGGGCACTACCATTCCTCGTGCGTGTGTTGCGGGCGTTATGATGTGTTATGGAGATATGCCCAAGGCGCAGACGGAAATCTTCCCGAGTACGAGCTGTACATGCGCCAATGACTGGTGGCGACCATGTTCCTCAGCCCTGGCGGCATGATTTGTGGGGTCGGTGCAATATTGGTATTTCCGGATATTATATTTATTTTTCTCGTACTACTTGTTCGTTTATGATCCTCGTTTACCGTATTTGCGGTTGCATACTCGGGTGACATGTTTCGAATCGACCCCTTTCTTCGGGGTACGTTGCCCGTGTACAGATGTCGACGGCGATCCGGGCCACTAGGACACCTACTCGCTTATCTTGGAGTGCTCCTCTGCTCGAGCTCATATTTTGGCATGACTTTCCGTTGTATGATGCATATGTCCATTCGGGGGCACGCGGCCCCGTCCCGTCATATGATTCTCGTGTTACTTTTAGAGGCCCTAGACATATACGTGGGTTGGACACCGTTCATTGTGTTGTATGATTTATGTTTTGGGGGGTCCCTTTTCGCCGTGGCAGCCTTGTCGGCTTGCGTTTGTATATATTTGGGACGTTTTGCTTTGTAGCCCTCGTTTCGTATATTTTTTTTTTTTGTCACGGCGCTGGGACAACGTCCGACCCGTATATGTATAATTTGTATCCCGATTCTGTTATCGGGGGGTGTCGAGTGCCACCGGACTAGTCAGGGCTCACGGTCGTCGATGCGGGTATCGCAGCGTCGTCCTCGAATGCTCCGCACCGTGTCTAGGAGTCGTTTACCGGTGTTGGCACCCATCTATAAAAAGGGAAAGGCTGAAATTTAGGATGTTATCTTTCCTTCTCGATCCTAGATCGTGCGATAGTAGCGTATATCGTGACGACTCCTCCCTAACAAATTTATGTTTCGCCGATGCCTCCAAAAGCGACAGCCTGCCCGTAAGGCAAGTCACAGCACCGGAGAGACCCGCGTCCGGAGAGTTACTAGGCCCCTGCCCGCCCGAGCTCGAGATGTACCCCCGCCGTCGAGCTCGCACACCGCCCCCAGAGAGCATAGCGGCAAACACTCGCAGTCGTGGGGCGGGCCCCCCGCCACCGGGGTTTCCAGCTCCCAGCCTCCGCCCCGGCCTGGGGGGAGGATAGGGGTTGGAGAGCGGTCGCCATGGATTGGGAATGTGGGCCCGGGCAGTGGCACCTGGCCGAGGTGACGAGCAGACGATAGTTTGAGGGCCCGTGATTTTGACTCGTAATCCCCGAGTTCTCGTCAAGCCCGAGGATCCCCGGAGTTTTTAACGCATGCGCGTCTTTGGGCTTCAAGGGTTTTCCAGACCGAGTCCGTCGAGTGGCTTCAATCGGCCGGGAGTAGCCCCCAATCGTCGAGTCCCGAGTTGTCAGGGCGGGGTGCTCCTCCGCCGGGGACGAGTTGGCGAGGCCTTTCTGGCCCCTTTCTGCCGAGATGCGGCAGCTGGACGTATTCCAAGGAGACAGAGGGCCGAGTGTTCGGGATTTTAGCCGAGTTTGATTTATCGCGAAGCGCCCACTATCGTAGCCGATACGACCGATGGACGCATCGATACGTGCGGGGGTGGATCTTACCGGTGAAGTTGTACGGTTCTCCCCACCGTGGGAATTGCCGGGCATGTGCGCATGCCCAGGCAGGAGGATCACGTAGGCGCGGCCGACAAGATTATGACAGAGCCGCCCCAAAGGGGAGATCACCGGTTATTCTGGGAGTTCGAGGGCAGCCCTCACAGCGAAGTGTATATCCTCCCGGCCCGCCCTGAGACACCCCTACGCTCACTGGGTAGGAGACCGGAAAGCAGGCATTCGAGTGCGCAGCTCGTGGTTTCGGTCGCGGAGCCGAGGTTCGGCGGGGCCCAGGCCACCCATACCTCGTGTTCTCACCGGGGAGATATCATCCGGGAGTGTTATCGTGCCACGGTGCTTGTTTTCCGGGCCGCGGGGCCCCCTTATGAGAGATTGTCCGCTGGGGGTAGTCCGTGGGCGCCCACCCAGGTCGGGCGCTCGGGTTTATCTTTCCCCTTTGTAGCTACGCGCCCCGGGCGGTGCCCCCGGGA